>NC_041383.1:114674422-114755335 GCF_002162155.2 Triticum dicoccoides
GGGGGGGGGTGATTAGACTACTTGACCAAATAAATCTATCCTTTTCCCAATTTTAGTTCTTGGCAGATTTTAGCTAAGTTAGCACAAGTCAAGCAATTGTAACACAATTCAAGCAAGCATGCAAAGAGTATATGAGCAGCGGAAAGTAAAGCATGCAACTTGCAAGAATGTAAAGGGAAGGGTTTGGAGAATTCAGACGCAATTGGAGGCACATATGTTTTTGTCGTGGTTCCGATAGGTGGTGCTATTGTACATCCATGTTGATGGAGACTTCAACCCACGAAGGGTAACGGCAGCGTGAGTCCACGGAGGGCTCCACCCAAGAAGGGACCACGAAGAAGCAACCTTGTCTATCCCACCATGGCCGTCGCCCACGAAGGACTTGCCTCACTAGCGGTAGATATTCACGAAGTAGGTGATCTCCTTGCCCTTACAAACTCCTTGGTTCAACTCCACAATCTTGTCGGAGGCTCCCAAGTGACACCTAGCCAATCTAGGAGACACCACTCTCCAAGAAGTAACAAATGGTGTGTTGATGATGAACTCCTTTCTCTTGTGATTCAAATGATAGTCTCCCCAACACTCAAGTCTCTCTCACAGGATTTGGATTTGGTGGAAAGAGGATTTGGGTGGAAAGCAACTTGGGGAAGGCTAGAGATCAAGATTCATATGGTAGGAATGGAATATCTTGGTCTCAACACATGAGTAGGTGGTTCTCTCTCAGAAAATGTAAGTTGGAAGTGTAGGTTCGTTCTGATGGCTCTCTTCATGAATGAATAGGAGGTGGAGGGGTATATATAGCCTCCACACAAAATCTAACTGTTACACACAACTTGCCAATCTCGGTGGGACCGAATTAAGAAACTCGGTCGGACCGATTCAGCAAATCTAGTGACCGTTAGGAATTTCGGTGGGACCGACATGCAACTCGGTAGGACCGATATGGTTGGGGTTAGGGCATAGCATAATCTTGGTGAGACCGATTACACAACCTCGGTGAGACCGATTGTCGGGGGTTGGATACGACATATGCCAAAGGATGGCTTATCATGGTGGGAGCGAGTAGAACGTCGCCGGTGCCTGGAAGCGGGATGAGGCAAAGACATGCACGCCGGCGGATCTTACCCAACTTCAGGGCTCTCCTAGGAGATAACACCCCTACTACTGCTCTGCGGGGTCTCCGCATGATCACTCAAACAAGGTGACTACAATGGTGCTCCTAGAGCTGTTTTGGGAGGCAGGAGAGAGCAAGGCTAGTTCTCTCCTCCCGTGCTATCTGGTCTATCTCTACTCAGGTCCGAACCCTTTGCATGGGTGCCCCGAGGGGTTTATATAGGCCTACCCCCCGGGGGTACAATAGTAATCCGGCTAGGTGCGGGCCCCAGCCGTCTGTCTCTCAGGGCACCGTCTTTCCCGCCGGCTTCTGGGGCCCGCCGACTGGCGGGTCCCGCGGACAGGCTTGGTACTGTAGCGACACTCCTGGTGACGCAGGCTTGGTCATCGGGTCATGGCAACAGTGCCGCCATCTATCGGGTGATCACTGTCGCCATTCCCCATCTTGTCTGGTTAATGGCACGTGGGGCCCTGGGGAGGAGTCGGCCGACTCCAGGGAGGCCGACTCCCACGGGTCCGTCTTCGGGCGCCCTGGCCGCCTTCGGTCCACCCACTGACAGGCGGCCCCGCCGCCTTGGGGTCGTATAGGCCGGCGTCGTGGGCACAGTGTACTGCACACTGTGGCTGAGGTCAGGGCAGGCATGGCAACAGTGCTGCGCCTCGCCGGAGGTCTTCCAGCGATACGGCTCACTATAGCCATGCCGACCCTTCGTGAGCAGGGGGGAGACGGCCACGTCGTGACCGTACCCCGCATCGTACTTCAGGATGAAGGTCGCCAGCTTGGAGTCGGCCTCTCTAGAGGCCGCCATCCCAGAGTCGGCTTATCTCGGAGTCGCCGTCTGGGACTCGGCTTGAGGGGCGCGGCCTGCCCCGATGTCTTGAAAGGTCTTGGGGCTCGGGTTAGCCTACCCGT
This sequence comes from Triticum dicoccoides, assembly GCF_002162155.2. Lineage (NCBI taxonomy): Eukaryota > Viridiplantae > Streptophyta > Magnoliopsida > Poales > Poaceae > Triticum > Triticum dicoccoides. Next base: position 114,676,449 of record NC_041383.1, read on the forward strand.
GGCCCATTACTCCGACAGTAGTCCCCGAAGCTGGTGAAGCCCGGTGGTCGCTGCATTGTGGGGCTTCAGCAGCTTCTATCTTTATAAGTGCAGACTCTGAGACTCGGCTGCCGTCTTTCCTTGGGCCGACTGTCGAAAGTCGGAGCTTCGGTAAAGAGCCTTAGTTCGAAAGTCGCAGCGGGAAACTAGGCGGAATGCCTAATACGCCTCCCCGCCACCGTCAAGGCGGTCCTATCGCGTGGCGCCACGTGGGGAGAACAGTCTGCCTGCCCACGCGCGCGACGGGATGGGCCGTCAGGCGGGGCCCGCCACTACCGCGCCTCGGCATACAGACGGATCCGTTGCGGCAGCGGACGGTTGGTTTTCCCACGTAGTTACTGCACGCAGTAACTTCGTGAGGTAAATCGTGGGGCGGTGCGGGATGTTATGCGCAGTTAATCCCACGCCCACCCCCTCGGCTTCTTAGCCCATTGGGCTATAAGTAGGCGGGGGAAAGCGGAGGGGCACAGCTCGCGCGCCCTTCTTCCCCGCTCCCCCGCCCCAACTTGCTCTCTTTCTCCTTCCTTCCTCCGCCGCGGCCCCTGCCGTGCACTCCGGCGTGTGGGACGGCTCGGAGGTAGAGGAGCAACACATCGAGTTCCTCCGCCAGACATGTCGTCTTCCCAGCGCGGGCCTCGTGCGCGCCCGCACCGCGCCGAAGGGGGAAATCCGGCCGGCGCCGGAAGAGGGCGAGCGGGTCGTCTTCCGCTCGCACCTTATGCGCGGCCTGGGGCTGCCGGTGAGCGGCTTCCTCCGCTCGTTCCTAGAGTTCCATAGTCTTCAGCCGCACCACCTCACACCGAACACGGTGGTGCTGCTCTCCGCCTTCGCCACCCTGTGCGAAGGTTTCCTCGGCCTTCTCCCCACCATCGAGCTGTGGGGGGAATTCTTCTCTTCTAAGCTCGGCACACACATCGCCGGCATGCCGGCTCAGTGCGGCGCCTTCATCGCAATGCGACGCTCGACGCTCGACGGCAGACAATCCCTTTCCTCCCATCACGCTGATCAAGTCGGTGAAGATGTGGCAGCGCACGTACTTCTACGTGAAGAACCTCTCCCCCAACGGCGACTGGGTCAACCTGCCACCCTACAACACCACTCCCCTGACCGGGAGGCTCCCCAGCTGGTCCCACAGGGTCAAGTCGCTGTCCCTTGCCGGAGCCGTCGCCGTAGCGCGACTCAGAGTCTTGATACAGTCGGAGGGGCTCGTCGGGGCCGACTTGCTGGCCGCCTTCATGGCGCGCCGAGTTCTCCCGCTCCAAGGCCGTCCACACCTGATCTGTTAGATGAGCGGCCCTGAGACCCAAGTCAGATGAGCACCAAGGAGATGCCCCGCAAGGAGGTGGCGAACATGGTGAACTACATCGCGCACTGCGAGTACGAGGAGGACTGGCAGTTCGGCAAGGAGCCGTACTCGCGTGACAACCCTCCGCTAGTGGTAAGTCGCGTCCTCCTAATGCTTTGTCTTTTTTCCTCAGCCGACTCCGGCTTCTAACTCTTGTCGGCCTCTTCTGAATAGAACCCTCTCATGCAGTCTACCGCTGGCGCCACGAGTCAGCCCCGCGAGTATGTCCCTGACCCCGCGGAGAGCGACGTCGACGACCCCGACTTGGGGGCGGCGGCAATGGAAGCCGACGCCGAAGGCGGGGGAGGAGGAGCGAAAGGCGACTTCAGGCCCTCGGCGACTTTCGACGACTGGCCCGACGATGATGCCGAAGGGGAAGTCGCCCCGCGCCACCAGCCGAAGGTCGGCCCCTCCGCCGGCCAGGGCGGCGCAAAGAAACGTCACGCCGGGCCGAGTGCGCCTGGCGGTAAATTGAAGAAGCTTAAGGGGGCGGCCGCCGTGACCATACGGGAGGAGGCGGCCGCGAAGGCCAACCGCTTCCGAAGGGAAGTGAGAAGGCCGCCGCTAGTATCCGCGTAAGTCTTCATGCTCTTTCTTTTTCTTCGTCGAATCTTATCCGAGTCTTTGTTTACGTACTCTCTCCGATCTTCTCCAGGGCCCCTCTCTCCCTTGAGAGAGTCGCCGTCCCCTCTGTCATGGGGTCGGCGGAGACGTCCGCCAATACTTGGCGGGCTGACCTCGCCGCCGCCCTCTGGGAGGCGACGGAGCGAAACACGCGGGAGAAGCGCAAGGAGGAGGAAGCCGAACGTCTGGAGAAGGCGGAGGCCGACAGGCGGCTGCCTCCGTCCAGAAGGAGCTGGAGGATGCCGAGACTGCCCTCGCAGCGAGGCGGCACGCCGAGGAGGCCGCGCGTCGCCGATCAGCGATGCTTGTCCCCCCACTATCGTCTGCGCCGCCGCCTCCGGAGTTCACGGGGCAAACCGGAGGGGCCGGCACTAAGGACCCCATCGTGGAGAAGGGGGGCGGCGATGTTTCTATGTCGGACACCCTCGTGCCGCCACCACCGCCTCCACCGCCGTCTGGGAGGCCACACGGCAAACAGCCGGTGGATCCGTCGGAGCCGCCGGCTATGGACGAGGCTGAAACGCGGCTGCTTCTCCAAGTCGCCTCGCCGGTACGTCGCCGTCTTGAGAGGGCGACCTCGGCGCCGCGTCCTTGGGAGACCGGTGTTGCCGGCTCGTCATCCCTAGACGCCGAGGCCACAAGCGCCGCGCCCACCGGGTGGGTGCGCGGAGGCGGCACTGGGCCGTTAAATGAACTGCTCCTGGAAGTCCAGGCGAAGCTTCGGGCCGAGGGCGACGCCCTTCAAGCCTGCACACGAGCGCATCTGGCTGCCCGATCGTCCGCCCGAGTAAGTTTCTTTTCCTTTGGACTCTTGTTTGTTTCTCTGTGGGGGCGCGCCAGCGCACCCACTGGGAGTAGTCCCCGAGTTCCGGGCCGGCTGCTGAGCAGGCGGTTCGGAACTCCCTCTGGCGAGTTCCAAACACTGACTTTGTCTTCAATGATTCGTTGCAGGAGTACCACAACCTCCGCGTCACTGCCTTCAACCGAAATGTTGAGGAGTTGAACAAGCGGACTGCCGACTTGTCGGAAAGCCAGAGTGAGTTCTTCTTTCTTCGCGGGGGCGCGCTGGCGCACCCGCGGGCTGTAGTCCCCAAGACTCGGGCCGACTGCTGAGCAGTCGGGCCGGATCTTCCCGGCGATCGTTTTGCTAATGACTCGTTTGTCTCTTCCTTGTTCCTTAGAAGCCAATGCCATTCTTCAGGAGCAGCTGGGCGAGGCCAATACCGCCCGTCGTGCCAAAGAGGAGGAGTGTGGCAAGCTTGCCACAGAACGCGACCTGCTGGTGGCGCAGCTGGCCAAGCAGAAGGAGTTGCTCAAGAAGGCACAGGACGAGGCCGAGAAGAGGGAGACTACACTCCTGGCCGAGTTCGAGAGCGAGCGCTCCTCCTGGACTGACAGGGAGGCGATGCTGACCTACGGCTTCCACGAGATCGAGGATATTGTTGATGGTAAGTTTCTTTCGCTTCTTCGGGCTTTCGATTATGTGTCAGGCTGACTTCTGATTTTTTCGTCTTGCTTCTTTTTTGTCTTGGCAGACTTCTTCCCTGGTCATTCACTGGCATCCCTCCGGCCATCGAGGCTGCTCGTGCGGCGCGAAGGGCGGACGGTGAGGAGATCGCCGCCAATGCCCCATGGACCGTCGAGGAGCAGCTTCTAAGCATTGAAGCCCGTCTTCGTCCGGCTCACCGGCTGATGCGTCGGCTTCAGCGTGCCGGCGCCCAAGCGGTTGCCGCCTTGTGGCCAGGCATGCCGGCTCTGCGCACCACCAGCCGAACTGCCGACTGGCTGGAGGTCGCTGCCGGCCTCCTTGACGCTTGGAAGGGCTCCTCGGCCCAGGCCGGAGCGCGCTGGGCCTTGGAGTTTGTCAAGGCGTGGTATCCAGGGCTGGACCTGGACCGTCTGGCCGCGTTCCGGTCAGAAGCCCAGGCCGAGCTGGAGGCCGTGGAGGGCGCCTTTATTGAGCGTGCTGCGGCCATCGCCGAGTACACAGACACCATCGTCTTCGTCCCCGAGCGGGCTGAAGGCGGCGAGGAAGTGCTGCCGGAGTGGTTCGGAATGAACCCGGAGTATGGCGAAGACTCGGCGGAGGTGATCGACTCCAGCACTGAGGAGGAGGACGAGGCGGAGGCGCCAGAAGACGGAGCAGGCGGCCAGCCTCAGCTCGACCGCGCCTCCAGCAACGAGCCGCGTCAAGAGAAGGCGACTGCCGCCGGAGGTGATCAAGCCGAGACCGCCCAGCCGACTGCCCCGGCGCCTGACGCCACCGTCTCCTCCGATCCCCCGATCCCCGACGCCGCCTCCTAGGCTGCCTCTACCTGTCTGTCCTAGCAATCTTTGAAAACTTTGTTAGTTTCGAACAGTTCCACCCGCGGGGTGTATATTGAACCTCTATTCGAAAATTCGGCCAAGGGCCTATATAAATATTTATCCGATTTCCGTCTTCCCTTGCTTACTGCTCTTTTAGGCTTTTCCCTTTGCCGCCTTCCCTTAGTCGCTTCCTTGCCAGTCGGACAGCCGCTCTACGGACTGTCGCTGGGTCAAGTGCTCGGCTACTTCGGGAAAGCGAGTACTTGGCCGTTTTAGAGTTTCTTTAGCAAGTTGGATAGAAAGCGACAGGCCGACTACCCAAGAGTCGGCCGTCCTTAATGAAAGCTAATAAAGACGGTGAGCCGGCTACTCATGAGTCGGCTTCCGCTTTAGAAATGCTGGAGGCCATCTTACGCTATGTTCACACTTTAGGTCCTTAGCCATTTTTCGTGTGGGTACCCGTTCTTCCCCCCTCCTGTTCGCCTCACAATCGCTCTGCGAGCTGCGGCTTTGCCAGGAGGCGGATTGGGCATCGCGCGCTACTTGTCTGACTGTGGGAAGCTCCTCATAGCGCAAGGCGGCGAGTCCTCGGGCCGACTAGTCTGGCCCGGTGCCAAGTGACTTGCAACGAAAGCGATTTTCTCGATGGCATAATGCTTATCATATAGATAACAAAAAAGGGCAGTCCCCGAGCTCGTCTCGAGGGGCCCAAAGTCTTAGTACTTTAATACAAAGGGGTAGTGCGATACATACTGCATCAACTGTAAAATCTTCGAAGAAGATTTGCATTCCACGGGCGCTCTGTTTCTTTGCCGGAGTCGTCCCTCTTGCGCGCTCAGGGCTTCTGAGCGTCGATCAGATAGTAGGCGACGTTTCCTAGCACCTTGCTGATGATGAAGGGGCCTTCCCAAGGCGCCGATAGCTTGTGCTGGCCGGCTATTCGCTGGATCAGCGAGCACAAGGTCGCCTTCTTGGAAAGATCTTGGCCTGACCTTCCTGTTGTAGTATCGACGCAGGCTCTGCTGGTAGATGCCGGACTGGCTGAGTGCCAACAGCCGGCCCTCTTCCAGCAGATCGACGCCGTCTTGTCGTGCTTCTTCTGCTTCTTCCTTGGTGTACATGGTGACTCGTGGGGAATCGAACTCTATGTTCGTTGGGATGACGGCTTCGGCACCATAGACGAGGAAGAAGGGTGTGAAGCCAGTTGACTTGTTTGGAGTCGTGCGCAGACTCCAGAGGACGGCTGGCAGCTCCTCAAGCCAACAGCCGGCCGATCGCTCCAGTGGGACGACGAGTCGAGGCTTGATGCCGGATAAGACGAGGCCGTTCGCTCGCTCCACCTGGCCGTTTGACTGCGGATTGGCAACGGGCGCTAAGTCCAGTCAGATGCCCTGTGTCGCGCAGAAACGGGCTAAGGCGCCTTTGACAAAATTCGTGCCATTGTCGGTGATGATGCTGTGTGTGGATGCCGTACCGAGTTGTGATGTCAGCGATGAAGGTCACTGCAGTTGGACCATTCAACTTCTTGATGGGTTTCGCCTCCACCCACTTGGTGAATTTGTCTACCGCGACCAGCAGGTGAGTCAAGCCACCTCGTGCCGTCTTGAATGGTCCCACCATGTCCAGACCCCAGACTGCAAAGGGCCAGGCGATGGGGATAGTCTTGAGTGCGGAAGCCGGCTGGAGTGGCTTGGAACGGAAAATCTGGCACCCCTTGCACTTTTGGACTAGTTCTTTGGCCTCTTCCAGGGCGGTTGGCCAGAAGAAACCGTGCCGGAAGGCTTTGGCGACGAGTGCCCTGGAGGCCGCATGGTGACCGCACTCGCCTTCGTGGATGTCTCTGAGGATTGCTTGGCCTTGTTCTGCCTCGATGCAGCGTTGGAAGACGCCGGTAACGCTGCACCTGACCAGCTCTCTGTTGACTATGGTGTAGGCTGATGCTCGGCATTGCACTTGCCGAGCTAAGATTTCATCAGTTGGCAGCTCGCTGTTTACTAAGAACCTGAGGATGGGCTAGGCCCATGAAGGGTGGCCGGGCTGGAGTCCGCAGCCGCTTGCTGGTTTGACGAAATCCCGGGGCTGACTGGAGCAGTTCCCGGGCCTGGCTCTGGAGTCTTTGATCCTGCCGCAGCAGTCCCCGGGCCGGGTTCTGAAGTCCCCGGGCCGGCTTCAACTGTGTGCTTCTTGGAGTCGGGTCCGGCGTCCTCAGGCGGAGCCGGCACAAAGATTGAATCTGATTCTGGTGACGGCTTGATGGAAGGCTTGAGGAGGCGCCAGAGGGCGACACCAGATGGTATCGCCTGGCGAGTGGAGCCGATTCGTGCCAAGGCGTCTTCTTGGTCGTTGTCATTCCTTGGCACATGGAGGAACTCGCACCCCTCGAAGTATCCGCTGAGCTACTGAACGAGGAAACGATAGCTCGCCATATTTGCGTCCTTGGCATCCCAATCGCCAGATGATTGTTGGACTACCAAGTCAGAGTCTCCATAGCACAGGATCCGGTGAATGCCGAGTTCTTTGGCAAGCCGGAGCCCGTGTATGAGCGCCTCATACTCGGCCACGTTCTTGGAGGCGGCGAAGTGGATCTGCAGCGCATATTTGAGATTGTCGCCCTTGGGGGAAGTGAGGACGACGCCGGCTCCCAAGCCGGTGCGCATCCTGGAGCCGTCAAAGTGCATCCGCCAATGGGTGGAGTCAGGCGCTGGCGGCAGGTACTGGGTCTCGGCCCACTCGACGAGGAAGTCGGCTAGCGCGTGCGACTTGATGGCGATGCGGGGCTCGTAGTAGATGGTGTAGGGAGCCAAGTCAATGGCCCATTTGGCCACTCGGCCAGAAGCATCTCAGCTTCCGATGATCTCGGCCAGTGGAGCTGTGCAGACCATGGTGATTGGATGCTCCTGGAAGTAGGGCTTCAATTTCTTGGCGGCAAAATGCACGCCGTAGCACATCTTCTGGTAATGGGGGTAGTTCTGCTTGGAGGTCGACAGTACTTCACTCAGGTAATACACCAGTCTTTGGACAGGTAGCGCTTTGCCTTCCTCCTTGCGCTCGACTACCATGACTGTGCTGACTACTCGGCTGGTGGTGGCAATGTATAGGAGCATGGGCTCTTTGGGAGTCGGAGCCGCCAGCACAGGGGGAGTAGTCAACATTTTCTTCAGTTGGAGAAAAGCCTCGTCCGCCTTGGGAGTCCACTCAAAGAAGGTCGTCTTCTTCACGAGCTGATACAAGGGGAGAGCCTTCTCGCCCAGCCGACTGATGAATCGGCTGATGGATGCCAAACAGCCGGTGAACTTCTGCACATCTAACAGTCGTCTGGGTGCTTCCATCCTCTCGATGGCCTTGATCTTCACAGGGTTGCACTCTATGCCACGTTCGGAGACCAGGAAACCGAGGAGCTGGCCGGCTGGTACTCTGAAAACGCACTTCTCTGGGTTGAGCTTGATCTGGAATCGGCGCAGATTCTCGAAGGTTTCCTTGAGGTCCTCCAACAAGGTCCCTCGCTTCTCCGTATTCACCACTACATCATCCACATAGACGTGGTCGTTTCTGCCGAGTTTCTTCAGGAGGCATTTCTGCATGCAACGCTGAAAGGTGGCGCCGGCATTTCTCAGGCCGAACGTCATGGTCAGGTAGCAGAAGGCTCCAAACGGCGTGATGAAGGCGGTCTTCAGTCTGTCAGCCGGGTTCAACTTGATCTGGAGATATCCTGAATACGCATCTAGGAAGCTCAACAGCTCGCATCTGACTGTGGAGTCTATCACCTGATTGATTCTCGGCAGAGCAAACGGGTCCTTGGGGCAAGCTTTGTTGAGGCTTGTGTAATCAATGCACATCCGCCACTGCTTGTTCTTCTTCAGCACTAGAACCGGGTTTGCTAACCACTCTAGAAAAAACACCTCCATGATGAAGCCGGCCGCCAGGAGCCGGGCTATTTCTTCTCCAACAACTCTTCTTTTCTCTTCTGACAGGCGGCACAAGGGCTGCCTGACGGGCTTCATATCAGATCGGACGTGTAACTTGTGCTCGGCGAATTCCGTCGGGACACCAGGCATGTCCTTGGGGGACCATGCGAAGATGTCGCGATTCTCACAGAGGAAATCGACGAGCTCGTCTTCCTATTTGTTGTCAAGGCCAGTGCCTATGACAGCGTACTTCTCTGGGTGTTCTGGGTCCAGTGGTATCTTCTTTGTTTCCTTGGCCGGCTTGAATGATCCTTCTGCTTCCGACTCCTTGGGGTCGGGCGACAACTCAGGCTGCTTGCCGGCCATCGCCACGACCCGATCAAGAAGCTGTTTCTCAGCTGCGACCACCAAGGACTCGGCCAGCCGACTACTTTTGGCCGCGCAAGCGGACGACTTCCTGTAGTCGCCGGACACGGTTAGGATTCCCTTGGAACTCGGCATCTTCATCTTGAGGTAGGCGTAGTGGGGTACCGCCATAAACTTGGCCAAGGCGGATCGGCCTAGCAATGCGTGATATGGGCTTCCAAGGTCCACCACCTCAAACCAAACTGGCTCTCGGCGGAAATGATCCTTGTCTCCGAAGAGGACATCTATCAGGATCTTGCCGATTGGCAAGCAGGAAAGGCCAGGGACGATTCCGTGAAACACAGTCCGGCTGCTCTGAAGCTGTCTTCGCTTGATTCCAAGTTTCTCCATCGTATCCTTGTACAGGATGTTGATACTGCTGCCTCCGTCTATCAGTACTCGCGAGAAGCGAGCGGCCCGCCTGTCCGTGGCAAGGGTGGAGCCTAGGACCAAGGCGTAAGAGCCTGGGCTCGGCATCACCTCTGGGTGATCGGCTCTACTCCAACTGATGGGCCTTTCGGACCAATGCATGAACTCTAGAGTGCTTGATGCAACTGCGTTTACTTCTTGCTGTTGTTGGCGCCTGCTGCGCTGGTCATCCGCTACACTGGTGAACACCACGTAGGCTCCGTGCTCATCTGGGAACTTGTCTTGTATCGCTCCAACTAGCCTGACGGCCGGCTGCTGGGGTTGCTGCGGAGGAGGCGGCCCAGCAGGAGGGGGAGGGAGCAGGCTATCCCCCTTGGCGATTCTGGTCAGCCAGTGACATTTGCGGGTGGTATGGTTGGACGGCTTCGCGCCGCTGTGGAACTTGCAGGGACCATCCAGAGTCTGCTCGTAGGAGAAAGCCGGCAGCCAGTTGGACTTGCCGCCCTTCTACCGCTTTGTCGGAGGCGGTCCCTCCAGTTGTTGGTCCTCTACCGTTGCCACCTGCCGACTGCTGGAAGTCGGCAGTGGGGCCTTGCGCTTCTGGTCATTCTGCTGCCGCCGACTGGTGTCTCCAGCCGGAGTTCTTGGAGCCTGAGGGGCGACTTTGCCAGTCGCGTTGACCCAAATCTCCGCCTTCATGGAGGAGTCGGCCGTGGCGTATTTGTCCGCCGTGATCTGCAGCTCGTCGAGGGTCTTGGGCTCGTCGCAGAGGAGCTTGTGCTTGAGGAGGGTGCCTTCTCTGCACCCGGCAGTAAAGTACTCAATGGCCTGCACCTCGTGCACGCCCTCGAAAGAGTTCCGGAGTTCGCCCAGCGCGTGAGGTAGTCGCGAGTAGACTCGTCTGGGCCTTGCACGCACAAGGAGAGCTGGCGCGGCTTGGGAGGTCGCTTGTACGTGCTCATGAAGTTGCGGACGAAAGCCTCGGTGAAGTCAACCCAACTGTTGATGCTGCGGGGTTTCAGACTGTTTAACCACGTCCGGGCCGAGCCCTGGAGCATGAGCGGGACGTATCTTACGGCAACACGCTTGTTGCCGTTCGCTATGTTGACAGCCGTAGAGTAGTCGATCAGCCAATCCTCCGGCTTCACGGTGCCGGTGTACTTAGGAGTGTCTTGGGGGAGCGTGAACCCTTTGGGAAAGGGCTCGTCTCGGATGCGGGGTCCGAAACAGGGGGGACCCAACTCGTCTTCTTCTTCCAGCGCCAGGGATCGGTGGAGTTGGTCGATCCGGTGGCGGGCGTCATTCTCTCCGACTCCCTCTCGGTGGCCAAGGCGGTCGCCGAGAGTCGGATGTTCCACGGGCGGCGGGGAGACTCGCCTTTCACCGCGAGGGGGGGGGAGGCTGGTAGTCGTCCCGCCGGTCCATCGCCCTAGGGCGGCCGTCTTGGTCGCGCTCGATGGTGATGTGAGTCCGGCTATGGCTGACAGCCGGCTCCTTGTCCTTCTTCCCACGGGCTCCGCCAGTCGGCGTTCGAGACATCGCACCTTGGTCTCGGCGAAGCGGTGGGTCATCGTTTTGGCGCTGCGGCACCTCGGTGCGCCAGCCGGCACCGTTCCGCGCGGCGCCGCGTCGAGGAGCTGCTGAACTCGCTCCGTCATTATGCGGCGCTCTTCGCCTTCGAAGTTGTCAAGCTCGTCTGCCGCCGCCTGGGCGGCACGGATATTCTCTGCGGGCGTGGCGTACACAGGGCGATCAGCCCCGAAGAGGTTTGCGATTGCCGCGCCGAGCTGTCGGACCGCGCCTAGGCAGCTAGGCCCAGTTGGAGCCGGCGAACCGCCTACGGCGCGATCCATCTCTCGTTGGTAAGCTTCTGACAAGCGCCTCATGCTTGCCAGCTTCTTCGCGCCGTCGACGAGCTGAAGGCGGAGTACCTCCAGCGTCTCGGCGTCGGCGTCCTCTGGGATCGGCGTCGCAAGGCCTCGCAGGGCCGCGTCAAGTGGGTCGTCCGCTCCTTCGCCGGAGTGCTCCCCATGCTCGAGGACGAGGACCTCGGTGACGGTGCTTCCGCCGCTCCCCACGTACGAGAGCGGCTCGTCGTAGACCACCACGTTGGTGGGAAACGCGTCGAGCGACACGGTGTCGGAGTCGACCAGCATCGGGTCGGTGGATCCTATGGACTCCAGGTCCGCGGTAGGCTCGCCGGTGATGTGGAGTTGGTCGAGGAGGCCCGCGAGGAGGCTCTCGGGGGCGCTTGTGCCTGCGTCCGATGCAGGCTCATCGGAGAGGCGAACCTCACCGATAAGATCGGTGAGGCAGCTGGCCGCATAGGCGATCTCCGCGCCGTGCAGTGCGTCGGCACAGACGCCATCCGGCGTGCCGGGCTGGCTGCGCTCGCCGGGAAGGAACAGGGTTCCTGTCCAGAGCAGATCTCCGGACGATGGTGCACCTTGCCCCACGGTGGGCGCCAAATGTCGGGGGTTGGATATGACATATGCCAAAGGATGGCTTATCATGGTGGGAGCGAGTAGAATGTCGCCGGTACCTGGAAGCGGGATGAGGTGAAGACATGCACGCCGGCGGATCTTACCCAGCTTCAGGGCTCTCCTAGGAGATAACACCCCTACTACTGCTCTGCGGGGTCTCCGCATGATCACTCAAACAAGGTGACTACAATGGTGCTCCTAGAGCTGTTTTGGGAGGCAGGAGAGAGCAAGGCTAGTTCTCTCCTCCCGTGCTATCTGGTCTATCTCTACTCAGGTCCGAACCCTTTGCATGGGTGCCCCGGGGGGTTTATATAGGCCTACCCCCCGGGGGTACAATAGTAATCCGGCTGGGCGCGGGCCCCAGCCGTCTGTCTCTTAGGCCACCGTCTTTCCCGCCGGCTTCTGGGGCCCGCTGACTGGCGGGTCCCGTGGACAGGCTTGGTACTGTAGCGACACTCCTGGTGACCCAGGCTTGGTCATCGGGTCGTGGCAACAGTGCCGCCGTCTATCGAGCGATCACTCTCGCCATTCCCCATCTTGTCTGGTTAATGGAACGTGGGGCCCTGGGAAGGAGTCGGCCGACTCCAGGGAGGCCGACTCCCACGGGTCAGTCTTCGGGCGCCCTGGCCGCCTTCGGTCCACCCACTGACAGGCGGCCCCGCCGCCTTGGGGTCGTACAGGCCGGCGTCGTGGGCACAGTGTACTGCACACTGTGGCTGAGGTCAGGGCAGGCATGGCAACAGTGCCGCGCCTCGCCGGAGGTCTTCCAGCGATACGGCTCACTGTAGCCATGCCAGCCCTTCGTGAGCAGGGGGGAGACGGCCACGTCATGACCGTACCCCGCATCGTACTTCGGGATGAAGGTCGCCAGCTTGGAGTCGGCCCCTCTAGAGGCCGCCATCCCAGAGTCGGCTTATCTCGGAGTCGCCGTCTGGGACTCGGCTTGAGGGGCGCGGCCTGCCCCGATGTCTTAAAAGGTCTTGGGGCTCAGGTTAGCCTACCCGTGGCCCATTACTCCGACACCGATTTTGGTAATAAGCTAACCAGAGAGTTGGTCAGGTAAACTCGGTGGGACCAGTTCGCTCATTTTGGTGAGACCGAAATGTTACGAAAGGGAAACAGAGAGTTTACATTGCAATCTCGGTGGGACCGATCGCTCATCTCGGTGGTACCGAAACGTTATGAAAGGACACAGAGAGATTACAATCCCATCTCGGTGAGACCGAGATCCCTATCAGTGAGACCAATTTGCCTAGGGTTTGTGGTAGTGGCTATGACATCTAAACTCGGTGGCGCCGGATAGAAAGAATTGGTGGGGCCGAGTTTGACTTTTGGTTTAGGTCATATGTGGATGAGAGAAAGTAGTTGAGGGTTTTGGAGCATATCACTAAGAACTTTGAGCAAGAACCTCATTAAGCAACACCTCATCCCTCCTTGATAGTATTGGCTTTTCCTATAGACTCAATGTGATCTTGGATCACTAAAATATAAAATGTAGAGTCTTGAGCTTTGAGCTTGAGACAATCCTTTTATCCTTAGCATTTTGAGGGGTCCATTTTTCTCATCCATGCCATGCCATTCATTGAGCTTTTCCTGAAATATTTATCTTGAAATAGTGTTAGCTCAGTGAGCTACATGTTGTTAGGAATTACCAAAACCACCTAGGGATAGTTGCACTTTCAATCTCCCCCTTTTTGGTAATTGATGACAACATATAGATCAAAGCTTCGACAAATGATAATAGGATTGAAACATTGTCACTTTGAGAAGTATGTGATAAGCAAGAGCTCCCCCTAAATTTGTGCATAGTTTAAGATTTGCTTTGGACTGCAAATGGACAATGAGTTAGGATCATGGCTTACTCTTCCATGTCACATACATCTTGGTGGATTGCTCAAAATTATAATAATTAAAATACATGCACTCATCACCAAGCAAAGTGAATGATCATATAGAGATAAAAGGACAATGTCATCCAACAAGCATTAATGTAGCATATGATCAAACGCATGATCATCCAAGTATCACACAGGCATAAGGTATATCAAACAAGCAAACAAAGTTCAACCACCAAAACAAGAGAGAACAAAAGCAAACACTCTCTCTCGAAGCCTATGATCTATACATTTTCTCCCCCTTTGGCAACAAGTTACCAAAAAGTTCATAAAAAATGCATAGTGCTAAATCGAATCTCAGGCTTGGTCTTGATGCGGTGGTGTAGAAATAATGCCAAGGACGAAAGCATCAGTTGATGAAGTTGGAGCTGGTGGAGTAGGTGCTGGAGTTGGTGGCACTAAAGCTGTAGCTGGTGCAGATGAAGTTGCTGTTGTGTCTGGAACATGCATTGCAGCAGATCTCTGGGCTCTCTAGCAAATGCATCAGTGGTTGTCTTGAAGTTGCTCAACAACTGACTGTATCTCAGTGACCTTCACATCCAAGTCATAGAACTTTTGCTCCATGATCCTCTCCAGGCTCTCCTGGTTTTGAGTCAGGGTGGCAAATCCCTTCTCAATCCTTAGAGTGGAGGCAATCAAGTAGCCAAGCTGATCTTGCTTGCTCTTCAGGAAATACTGAGATGCCTCATTAATGGTTGGCATCTTGGCAGCCTTTTCAGTCCTTGCATTCTCCTTCTTCGCTTGTGCTTGCACAGAAGATGGTTCATCTTCATCCATAACCACTGTGTTGTCCTCAAAATCTGGATACATAGGCATGTGTTCCTTGTCTAATAGGTATGTGCTAGTGCCCATCTTGGAGTTAATTAGCTCCTGGATCTGTGGGGCATACCCACAACTTCTCTTCTAGCAGCAGCAGTCCTCTTGATAGTTTCCACTATGAGGCTCATGACCTTGAACTTTTGAGGCACATCAAATATGTGAAGCATATTGATAGCATGACCTCTGATCATCCTGTGATCACCTGACTTAGGCAAAAGAGTGTGCCTGAGGATCCAGTTGATGGTTGGCAATCCTGACAGAAGGTAATGTGCTGATCCAAACTTGTGTGTTTCAATAGGAGCATCTGGGATCTCCTTGTACATATGTGCCATAGAGTTGTGATCCTTCTTCTTCTTGGCATAGACATCCAAGTCATCTTCTTTCTCCTTAGGTGTATTGATCAGATTAGCCCATTCTTCAATAGTTGATTGGTACCTAGTACCTTCAGACATCCATACTATCCTTCCATCTGGATAGAAGTGTGTTGTGGAGTAGAAATGCATTATAAGCTCATCATTCCACTTCGTGACCTTCTGCCCAATAAAGTCATCCACTCCACAAGGATGGAAACTATCATACACACCAGGATAGTGCTCTTCATTCTCCTTGATATATTACAGTCCACCAATCTCATATCACAGACAATTGGCTTCTTGTCAAGTAGCACTGTCTCATAGAAATCCTGATGTTCCTTTGTATGGAACCTGTATTCCACATCAGTTCTCCTCCTAACTTCATAGGGATCAGTCAACCTCCACTGTCTAAGTCCTGCATCCTTTCTCAGCTTCATATCCTCAGCTACAGGATGATCATCATTGTGATCTAGAATTTTGGGCTTCAACTTTCTCAAGACATGTTCCTCATCATCATCTTCTTCAACAACAACTTCAGGCACTGGGGCCTTGTTCTTCTCAGCAGCTGGTAGGCTCCTAGTGTTTCTCTTGGGTGCAATATTGGGCTTTGGAGAAGCTGCCTTGGGTGCTTCTTTGGACTTTGATGAAGCAGCCCCTGACCTGATGGCATCACCCATAAGCTTCTGAGCTTTAGGTGCTGGTGCAACAACCTCTTCTTCTTCATGTTCCATCATGGAAGGCTTTCCAACAACCCTGGCCATGGTCTTCTTGACCCTTTCCTTCCTCTTCTTCTCAGTCACTTCTGGCTCTTTTGGTTCTGATCTCTCAGTTTCTTGAGTTGATCCTCTGACCTTCAACATAGGAGTCCTCTTGGCTGGGACTTTCCTGTTCAAACCAGGCTTGGTGGCAGCAGCTGTGCCATATTCCTTCTTGAGCACCTTTCTGGATGTGGCTTCATCCTCTTCTGCCACATAATCTTCATCCTCAGAATCTGAGGTTCTCTTCTTTCTGGACCTGGTGGCAGCTTTAGGCAAGTTGCTCGGAGTGCTCCTGCTACCCTCGTTTGAGGAACTGGAGGGACTAGTGCCCTCACTCAAGTGAACTTGATCTTCTTCTCTGTTCTGGCTGTCACTCTGATCAGACATGTTGCAAACACTGACAGCAGACCCTGTGAATAGATATAGATGAGCATCACAAAATACAGAGGTTTTTGCAAAAGAATGAGTTAAAAACTTAGTTTTAGTTTTCCACAGAAAGCATTTCGGATCTACCGATTTGTAAACTCGGTGATACCGAAGCAACTTTAGGAGCCTAAACTAGTGAACTCAGTCAGACCGAGTCACAGTTCGGTGGCACTGAGACTACTAGGGTTTCACAAAGTCCTGAACTCGGTCACACCGATTTGCAATTCTCGGTCAGACTGAGAATCACATGTGCAATGGCCTTGGCCAAATTGGTGGAACCGATTTCTACAACTCGGTGGGTCCGAGATGGTTTTGGCGGAAACCTAACCCTAGATTTTCAATCCAAACCTATTCTATGGAGCATTTTTACTGGATAAGATGATCTCAATCGTGGCAAGATACATGGCGAAAACAATGTGCTAGGAATCAGAGTGAGATTAGCACAAGGATCAAGTCCATACCCTAGTTCGGTGATGGACTTGCTACGGCGGCAACAACGAAGATGATTCCCGTTGACGGCGGCGGAGACCGGCGGCGGAGACCAGCAGCGGGAGGCAGCTGGCAACGAGGAGGATGATCCAGAGACCAAGGAGGCAGAGCTAGCTGAGCGCGGGCGAAAGAGTTTGGAGAAATTTCCAAAAAATTTGCCCGTGGATATATATAGCCCGACCCTGTCGGTGTGACTGTGTGGAACAACTCGGTGGCACCGAGATGCATTACTACAAGCAGTTACTGCAACTCGGTGTGACCGAAATGTTCAAATCGGTTGCACCGAGATTGAAAACCTAGATCGACTTAGTGATCTCGGTATGACCGAAATACAAGAATCGGTCAGACCAAAATGCACAAAGAAGTTTTGGAAGCTTAAGTCTATGACGAATCGGGGACTCCGAGTGCTCCTCACACAGAGTGGTTCGAATCTGACTTGATCAAACTTTGTGATGTAGCATGAATATAGTTTGAGACAAGAAAAGCATAGATAGCTAGAGAGGGCTCTTAGGCATTCTTGTCCATCCACTTGGCAAAAAGAAAAGAAGCCAAACAAGCAAAACTAAAAGTGGATGTCCTCGAATGAGTAAAATATGCAAACAACATGCTCACACAATAAAATGACAAATGAAATATGTGACAAAGCATGCACAACCGATCTAGCATCTATCAAGCAATTGGCGATGACTTGGTCATCTATATATGAGTATATTGACTTAGGAGTCAAATGAGAACATTTGATCATAGGTCATACTCATTGTTTAAGATCAAGTGGGGTTGCCACTTTTACATAATTCATTGATGTGTTCACACCATTAGAGTTGCTTTAACTCAATTCTTAGAGTAAAGCTCCCCCTAGATGTGAGATCCCCCCTTAGAGGGATGAACTAACCTTGGGTTTTGTCGATGATGACTTCATGTAGGTGTTGAAGATGTGGATGCTCAATGTTGATGTAGATCATTTGGAGCAATCCTTTGGAGTGAGTTGCACTTTCAAAACCTACACGGGTTAGTCCCACAAGGAACAAACAAGGATATCCATAGACATAGAGTGATGCAAACACAAAATGATGTCTATGAAAGCATTAGGTTACCTTGTCCCTTGTCTTACAAACAAGAGGGTTTGTGACTCCATGAACTAGTGCAAGATGTGGAAGTTGATTGCACTTGTCCTCGCCAAAATGATATGAGTGAAGTATGTTGGCGGAGTCACCCTCAAGAACTGTCTAGTTCTTCTTCTTCGGGATCCAACCATCCTGATGGGAATCCTTGGGGTTGTAGTCGTACTTGATGAGGTAGAACTTGACATGGTCTTGGGAATCCACTTGACCCAGGCCTTGGGAGCTTCTTCAAATGCATCAATCTCCTCTTAAAGCTCATCCTTGCCTTTTTGCTTCTGGTCTTGTGGTGGAAGATCATCTTGAGCTTGTGTCCCTTTGAAGGAAGTAGGATCATACTTCTCTTGTTGAGTAACAAACATCATCTTGGGGTATTGATCTTCTTCCCACTTAACTCTGTTGGCATTGAACTTTCATTCAAAACCAACACCTTGGTTCTTCCGGTGCCTTCCTTGCTTGCGTACAATTTCCTCGAATTTCTTAGTCCCGGCAAGGCTCTTGTAAACACCTTTCTCTATAATTCCCTTCAATAAGCTATTTTCTTGCTCAAGTGTAACTTGTCTAAGAGAATCATTAGTGAAATCAAGAGAACTACTAGAAGAAACAACATTAGATTTAACATGATTATTGTTACTACTAGAGGAAGAATCCTTCTTGTTCTTGTTACTAGACTTGACTTGAGGCATGTAAGTAGATAAGAGTAAATGCTTGGCAATGTAAGAATAACTTTTCTTGCGAAGATCATCATTGATTTCCTTTAAGAACTCATGCTCTTGCTCAAGGTTGAGCTTTTCAAAGCGTAACTTCTCATGAGTCCTTAAAAGTTCTCGATGATCCCCTAAGATAGTTTCATGAGCTAACTTAAGTGTGTTTAGTTCTTTAGTTAGGAGCTCAATCTTGTCCTTATCATCGTCATTCATTTTATCTTGATTAGCATGATTAATTGACGTTTCATCATAGTATTCATCACTAGAGTTGTCAATAAGTAAATCATCATCACCTAGCAAGTCATCTTCATCACTATTGAAATCAACATACTCGGGGTGTGTTACCTTTGGGCCTTTAGCCATGAAGCATATTCCAAGTCCCTCATTTGGTGAATCAAATATGTCATAGGAGTTGGTTGACACAAGTGCTAGACCGGCAACACCTTCATCTTGAGTATGTTCGGAGTCGGAGTGATAGCTTCTCTCAGAGTGATTGTCGGAGTCGGAACCGGATATGCATTCACCAACATGAGCTTGATGTCTTTGTTTTGTGTAGCTCCTTGATGACTTGTCCTTCCTTTCCGAATCCTTGCTTATCCGGGATGTTCTTTGTTCATAATGATCATCTCTACTCCTTCTCTCTCTTGGTGGCGATTCTTCTCTTCTGCTTCTCCTCTTAGGTGATTCTTCTCTTCTTTTCTAGGGATCCGTACACTCATTGGAGTAGTGTCCGGGTCTTCCACAATTGTAGCAATTGCGCTCTCGACTAGAAGATCTTTTGTCATTGTAGGACCTTGACTTGGAGCTTCTCTCTTTGCTTTTACTTTTGTAGAACTTGTTGAAGTTCTTCACCATTAGGCTCAATTATTCATTGAAGATTTGTTTCTCACTTGATGATGTGGGATCTTCACATGAGGCTTTGTAAGCACCACTCGACTTGTTGTGGAGCTCCTCCTTATCCTTGAGTGACATCTCATGAGCAACAATTCTTCCAATGACTTCCGTTGGCTTGAGATTCTTGTAATTGGGCATCATTTGGATCAATGTGCACACGGTATCATATTTTACATCCAATGCTCTTAGGATCTTCTTGATGATGAATTTGTTGGTCATCTCTTCACTTCCTAAGCCGGCAATCTCATTTGTAATGAGAGCAAGCCTAGAGTACATTTCAGCGATGCCTTCACCATCCTTCATCTTGAACTTGTCAAGTTGACTTTGAAGCACATCCAACTTGGATTCCTTGACAGAGTCGGTACCTTCGTGCATATCATTCAAAGTATCCCAAATTTCCTTTGCATTCTCAAGACGGTTGATTTTGTTGAATTCTTCGGGGCACAATCTGTTGAAGAGTATAACACAAGCTTGAGTGTTGTATTGCAGCATCTTCAACTCTTCGGCGCTAGCTTCACGGTTTGGTTCTCTCCCATCAAAGAATTCACCTTGCAAGCCAATACACACAATAGCCCAAACGGCGGGGTTATGTCCGAGAATATGCATTTTCATTTTATGCTTCCAACTAGCAAAATTCGTGCCATCAAAGTAAGGACCTCTACGGTGGTAGTTTCCCTCGCTAGACGCCATACTCTCCTAGGTTGTGAAACCAAGGCTATGACCACCAAAAGCTATGGAAATGAAAGCAAATGGAGACCAAAGCTCTGATACCACTTGTAGGATCGGAAGTATGTCTAGAAGGGGGGTGATTAGACTACTTGACCAAATAAAAATCTATCCTTTTCCCAATTTTAGTTCTTGGCAGATTTTAGCTAACTTAGCACAAGCCAAGCAATCGTAACACAATTCAAGCAAGCATGCAAAGAGTATATGAGCAGCGGAAAGTAAAGCATGCAACTTGCAAGAATGTAAAGGGAAAGGTTTGGAGAATTCAAACGCAATTGGAGACATGGATATTTTTGTCATGGTTCCGATAGGTGGTCCTATCATACTTCCATGTTGATGGAGACTTCAACCCACGAAGGGTAACGGCTGCGCGAGTCCACGGAGGGCTCCACCCAAGAAGGGCCCACGAAGAAGCAAACTTGTCTATCCCACCATGGCTGTCGCCCATGAAGGACTTGCCTCACTAGCGGTAGATCTTCACGAAGTAGGCGATCTCCTTGCCCTTACAAACTCCTTGGTTCAACTCCACAATCTTGTCGGAGGCTCCCAAGTGACACCTAGCCAATCTAGGAGACACCACTCTCCAAGAAGTAACAAATGGTGTGTTGATGATGAACTCCTTGATCTTGTGCTTCAAATGATAGTCTCCCCAACACTCAACTCTCTCTCACAGGAATTGGATTTGGTGGAAAG
This sequence comes from Triticum dicoccoides, assembly GCF_002162155.2. Taxonomy (NCBI): domain Eukaryota; kingdom Viridiplantae; phylum Streptophyta; class Magnoliopsida; order Poales; family Poaceae; genus Triticum; species Triticum dicoccoides. The sequence continues at coordinate 114,696,804 of NC_041383.1, forward strand.
AGGATTTGAGTGGAAAGCATATTGGGGAAGGCTAGATATCAAGATTCATATGGTAGGAATGGAATATCTTGGTCTCAACACATGAGTAGGTGGTTCTCTCTCAGAAAATGTAAGTTGGAAGTGTAGGTTCGTTCTGATGGCTCTCTTCATGAATGAAGAGGAGGTGGAGGGGTATATATAGCCTCCACACAAAATCTAACTGTTACACACAACTTGCCAATCTTGGTGGGACTGAATTAAGAAACTCGGTCGGACCGATTCAGCAAATCTAGTGACCATTAGGAATTTCGGTGGGATCGACATGCAACTCGGTAGGACCGATATGGTTAGGGTTAGGGCATAGCGTAATCTTGGTGAGACCGATTACACAACCTCAGTGAGACTGATTTTGGTAATAAGCTAACCAGAGAGTTGGTCAGGTAAACTCGGTGGGACCGGTTTGCTCATTTCGGTGAGACCGAAATGTTACGAAAGGGAAACCGAGAGTTTACATTGCAATCTCGGTGGGACCGATCGCTCATCTCGGTGGTACCGAAACATTATGAAAGGAAACGGAGAGATTACAATCCCATCTCGGTGAGATGGAGATCCCTATCGGTGAGACCAATTTTCCTAGGGTTTGTGGCAGTGGCTATGACATCTAAACTCGGTGGCGCCGGATAGAAAGAATCGGTGGGGCCGAGTTTGACTTTTGGTTTAGGTCATATATGGATGTGAGAAAGTAGTTGAGGGTTTTGGAGCATATCACTAAGAACTTTGAGCAAGAACCTCATTAAGCAACACCTCATCCCTCCTTGATATTATTGGCTTTTCCTATAGACTCAATGTGATCTTGGATCACTAAAATATAAAATGTATAGTCTTGAGCTTTGAGCTTGAGAGAATCCTTTTATCCTTAGCATTTTGAGGGGTCCACTTTTCTCATCCATGCCATGCCATTCATCGAGCTTTTCCTAAAATATTTATCTTGAAATAGTGTTAGCTCAATGAGCTATATGTTGTTAGGAATTACCAAAACCACCTAGGGATAGTTGCACTTTCAGAAGTTGATCTATTCGAATAGCCATGTTCCTCGATAAAAGGACGACCATGAGTTGTACCTTGGCCTTATGAAAACTAGAACCGGATACTTAATAAAACACACCCAGACAAGTTCCAGAGACAACCCGGTGATCGCTTTCCCACAGGGTGACGAGGGGAGGATTGCCGGGTAGGATTATGCTATGCGGTGCTACTTGGAGGACTTCAATCTACTCTCTTCTACATGCTACAAGATGGAGGCCGCCAGAAGCGTAGTCTTTGATAGGACTAGCTATCCCCCTCTTATTCTGGCATTCTACAGTTCAGTCCACTGATATGGCCTCCTTACACATATACCCATGCATATGTAGTGTAGCTCCTTGCTTGCGAGTACTATCGATGAGTACTCACAGTTGCTTTGCTCCCTATTTTCCCACGTTTTCCTCTTCTTCTTGGTGCCACAACCAGATGTTGGAGACCACGAGCCAGACGCCACCATCTATGACGACCCCCTACGCTGGAGGTGCCTAATACTATGTACATGCCATTGACGACGACTAGGAGTAGTTTAGGAGGATCCCAGGCAGGAGGCCTGTGCCTCTTTCGATCTGTATCCCAGTTTGTGCTAGACTTCTTAAGGCAAACTTGTTTAACTTATATTTGTACTCAGATATTGTTGCTTCCGCTGACTCATTTATGTTTGTGCACTTGTATTCAAGCCCTCGAGGCCCCTGGCTTGTAATATGACGCTTGTATGACTTATTTTACTTTTAGAGTTGTGTTGTGATATCTTTCGTGAGTCCCTGATCTTGATCGTACATATTTGCGTGCATGATTAGTGTACGATTGAATCGGGGGCGTCACAAGTTGGTATGAGAGCCGACTGCTTGTAGGAATCCCCCTTCCACACTCCTTGGCCGAAGTCGAGTCTAGTCACTACAAAACTTTTACTAACATGGCTATGCGCCTTACGGGCCCACGTTGCCATTGGGTGGTATTAGGATCTTTTACTTCTCGACCTTTACTCTGGGCTCTGAACTCTCTCCTACTCAACTTAAATGAATTTACTAACTTTAACATTAGGTTCTCGTGATCACATCCACCCGGAGAGCCCCTTATTACCGATGATCATCTGCTGCACCAAAAGAATCCAAAGATACTCTCCGATGTTCTCTAGAGACTTTATGGCGTCGCTTTTGCAATTACCTTTCATCAATAAACCCCTATGGATAACCACGTATACTCACCATTCATACAATGTTTCCCAGTTGATCTTGTTATTACAAGATACCCCAAAATTCTCTCTGTTGTTTCGAGAATCCTTTGAGCTCACTGTATTGCTGTTCTTTGTCACCTGAATACCCCTACAGATAATTCTCGCACTTACTGAGTATCCGCTCATCCCCAGTTGATTCACGTATTTCACACAAGTCCCCAAAATGCCCTCCGATCTTCTGAAAACCCTAAGCAGCCTATTGCTCTTGACTTTTTTTTGCTTGATTGCGTTATGGTTAATACCATAAATCTCGTAATCTTATTGGCCTCCCTTGTCATGTTCATTTTGAGTCTGTTGATTCAATATGTTGCGAATGCTCACAATGCTCAATCAAATCCTAGAATTCATCCTTCCGGCTTAGACATCATTTTAAACATGAGTTGGATCTTGACCAATCAAATTGTTGACGATTTTACACCTAAGCTTACTCAACTTATCCATCCTTAATCAGAGCGTTTGCTTCTGATCCTTTGATTTGGAAATCATAATTCCTTTTCATGTGAGCTTTGAATTAGTCAGTTGCTTCTATAATCCAATGGCTTCACATTGTTTCTTCCTCTGTTTGTGTGCCGATACTCACATCCGCTTCGCTATGGACCATCAGCTCCTTTGTTGTAATATCATCCGACAGTGTCCTTCGTATACAAAAACCTCAAGAAGATCTTTCCCTGATACATAATGCATTCGGTAAATTGTATCCTCTCCTTTTGTCACCCATGCTCTACTATCGAGCTTGTGTTAATTACTATTGAAGTTTGTGGTATATGTTCCTAAGATGCCCTGATGGGTTGAACCTACGCGTTCCCTAATCCGTGTGAACCCGAAAGATTTCAAGGGTCATACTTATCTGGTATTGCACCAGTTAAAACTTTCAACAACTAATGTCATTTTTGAAATACGAGAGGTGAATGGAAGGTTATGCATTGATGAAGTGGGAGTCGACCTTGAACCTTTGTGTTCATGCCCATGGACACGATGTAGATCCGATCATGGAAGCTTCTTGCAATAATAACTTTTTCCCTTGAAAGTATCATCTGGATCTGTGAATTGGTCCTTTGCAATCGTGGTTCCGACCATAATTTCTTCCTTTAATTCCATTTCTCAGACAAGTAAAAGCGCTTGTCTTCTATAGATCAATACACCCCACTTCAAACTTTTTAATTTGATATGCCTTTGAGTATTATCTCCCTGCACTACAAAAAAAATACACTTTCGTGATGATACGTGTTTGTCATAGTAGGTCACGTTTTTTGTCATGCATGTACATCAATGACAAATTTATGACAATCAAGATAGTCATACCTATGTTGTCGTAGAAGTGTTTCATGACATTACCAAAATTATCATCACGGAAGTGTCCACTTCCATGAAGATAAATCGCGCGACATAGAAGTGCTTTCGTCTAGGGTGACCGACACGTGGCATCCACCGTAACGGAACACCGTTAAGCTACCCGGTCGGGTTTTGGATCCGATAACCCGTTAACAGCCCCGACCAATGGGAAATTTCCACATGTAAAATTCTTATTGGCCGGACGAAACACGTGTCAGCTCGTCAGTGGGTCAGATAGGCGCCTATGATATGTCGACACATGCCACGACCCACCACTGGCCCATTTAGCTTACAAAGTCGGCCCGTTTGACTTTGTCAAAAGTTAACGGGATGGCCCATGAAAAGCCTGTTAACGGTCTTTTCGCAAATAGCCCATTTTACGGCCCGTTAGGCCCTGAAGGAAATCGGCCCAACAACGTCATGTGGGCCATCGAATATAACACCAGCCCATTTCACTTTCGGCCCATGTATGGCCCACGACGTCTTTCGACCCATATGAGGCCTTCGTATCTTTCGGCCCTTTACAGGCCCACGGTGACTCTAGCCCATAATGAACAGTAATTTTCTTTGTACCCGTTAATGGCCCATGATTTACATGGGCCGTTTCCAGCCCGTGTTAGCTTTCGGCCTATTGACGGCCCATACATTCTTGGGCTCCTTTTCGGCCCTCGATTACTTCCGGCCCGTTACTGGCCTGTTCCCCTAATGGGCCAAATTCGGCCCATGGCAAGAGTCGACCCGTTACTGGCCTGTTAACCTAATGGGCCAAATTCGGCCCATGGCAAGAGTCGGCCTGTTTCTAGCTTGTTCCCCTAATGGAACAAATTCGGCCCATGGCAAGAGCCGGCCCGTTACTGGCTTGTTACCCTAATGGGACAAATTCAGCTCATGGCAAGAGTCAGTCTGTTTCTGGCCTGTTAACCCGTTGCGCCGTTTCCAGCCCGTCCTATATTGTGGCCCATTAACGACCCGTTACCGTGCTGGGCCGATACCAATTAAGCATGTTTACGGCCCATGTAGACCCATTTATCCGACGATCCGATGCCCACCGATTCTACGGCCCTGTTGGAGGTCCATTTATCGATGGCCCGTAGGAGACCCATGGATCCTACGGCCCATATATGGCCCATGGTAGTTGCGGCCACTAGAAAACCAGGGAAAAAGAAGACTAGGAAATAAATAAGGCCAAAACTAACGCTAGGCTATTAAGGCGATTGCATAGATTACATCCACTCGGCATCAAAGATCGCCACCAGCGCAAATATAGGGAACACCCTACACTGTACAAAAATGGCTTGTTGTTTTCTTCAGCCGGTGGCTGCACGTTAAGAATAAATTTTGTATCGCACCAAAACAAATTGCAACTATATAACAAAAGGAAGGTTGGAACAAAACTTAACAGTCTAGCAGATAAATGCACCACCAGAAGTTTAGAAGCTCAGTTCATTTAACCCGACCGTTACGTTTTCATGCCGTATTGTCCGATGGAGCACCATAACCCTCTCCTTCATTTCCCCTAGGCTCCTGAACAACATAGGAAATGTCTGATAGTCTAGTTTCAAAACCATGCATATCTTGACGACATCGAACAATGTCTCTCCTTGTTTCACAAAGGGTCTCTGTTAGGGAATGGACTTGTGTCTGGAGCGCAGATACAACATTGCTTTGAGCTTGCATATCTTGATCATGAGGCAGTTTGGATGATATTTCCTTAACAACCAACCCAGTATTACGCAGGAACGTGCTTTTGGCACAGTTAGTGGATAGGTACTGACCCACTGCAGCAAGAGCTGGCATTGCGGTTATAGTTGCCTCGCCACCTTCAAAAGGTGGCGGTTCCACCATTTTTTCCATAGCTTGCTGAAAAGTTGAGGTTTTACATTAGTAGTACGAGAACAGAAGATATTAAGGAGGTAGCAATCCAAACAAAATAGCTTTGGTCTATATACAGAACTTATTCTGGTGAACCCATGTAAAATATTAGTTGTATTTTATTGTAAAGTACATAATAAAACCAGGTTCCAAACATATGACCATGTACCATCGCTAATGTATTGTCTATTTCTTCACATTGTATTGAGGGCTAAGGATAAAGAGACTAAGTTTATAATACGGTAAGCATAGTATGACATCATTCATATCACAAAAAAACTAAGAACAGACAAACAGGCAATTGTAATGTTGTGTGGGCAAGTCCAGCACGGAACTAGATTACGGGTCAAGATCAAAGGAACATCACTCCTCTCTTTTAAACCTTGTAAGGTGCAATGATATGCTAAGACAATTGTGTATAAAATTGAAAAGAGTAATAGACATTGGCTGCAAACCATGTAGTTCAAGGCACAAGTCAGAGTAAGTAGTAGTTAAAAGGCATGACGATTAAGGACTTACAAGAGCGGCTTTGACTGGTGTAGTCATGCCCTTCTTCTTGCTGGTGTGACAGTCCTTGAAGATTTCCACAACATTTGGTTCAGGTACTTTTTGGTGCTTGCGGGCTTTCCTATGCATTTCGAACAAGTCAATATAGATATGATAATATGGTAGAACGAAAAGAGTGAAACAACAGCTAATTACAAGAGCCTTGCGGTGTGCAATATAGCTACGAGATCCTGTCGTCTGTTGGAATTTCACTTTCGTACGGTTGACCTTGTTCTTTGAACAGTTCACCTACAAGAAGATAGATTTGTGTGGCACATGCATAAATAGGACTTCAACATGTGATCTGATCACATATATATAATGTACCTGATACTTCGGATCAGATCAATGTTTAACAAGGCCCCTGCAGTCTTCATCCGATATATTTTTCACTGGAGATGTTTGGGAAAGTTCACTGTTAGCCTTGCCTTCAAAGTGAGTTTTCCTCAAGTTATACCGATACTGTCACAGAGCAGACTTGAAAACATGGGTGCAAGCTTGTCTGGTTGCATCATCTTGGCTATCCAACTTGAACCTCATTTGTTGAAAATTATGGGAGTCTCATTATCAGCAACCTAGAAAGTATGGGCCAGAGCAAGACGATATTACTAGTTTCCATACATAACCATACTTACAGATAAATGGTCGAGGAAGGTGTTGTACTGGGTTTTGTCTTTGTCATTCCTGTACTGAATCCATGTTGGGAGGATACATACATGACACCTAACGACAACCACTGCCTGTCATACTAACTTGGCTGACTCAGTAGCATCACGTGGCCTTTTTAAACCTGCCTCAAAATGGATCTCCATTCTTCCTCATCTAGATTTAGTTAACCTATCGAGCATTATCCCTGACGTTTGGTTCCTCTTGCGCCTAGGTGCTAGTCCAACAACGAACATAGGAAGTGTTAGTGTACATCAAACTGTGAGACTACATATAAAGAAGCATGCAACTGTAACTTGACTCTAGCAACTACCTTCTTGCTGTTGAAGCTCACAAGGTTCATCTGATATTGCCAACTCGTCTTGTGTCAAGAGTGCTTGGGAAGTAGTGTCAGGTGGCAAGGGAGCTTGGGAACGTGCTGCTAGCTCAGTTGACGCACGAGTAAGTCGTGCAGCTGGTAGTACTGTGGTAGGTGTTGCAAGAACTAGGGCTATCTTTGCTTGTTTGGTGGCAACTATTTGTTTCTGTTTGGCTTTTTTGCAGCTCGTGTAGCATGGGATGGTGTGTTTGTAGAATTTTCTGTTGGACTTTGACCTTCTATTGCACCATCAGTACCAGCAGAATCTGCAGGATTCATCCGCTTCTCATTCCCTGCCATTCTATGTTTCTTCCTCTTTCTCTGTGCCATGTTAAGTCAAGCCGACAAGAAAAACGAATAACAATTTAGTTCTTCAGAACAAATTGATGCGTGATGCAGACGAACTGAACTTTGATGTTAGACAACCACATGATAGGAGGATGTAATATGTATGAAAAACCGGACAGAAGAGATAACCAGAGCTATGATGTGTAAACTAAAAAGAAGACATTTCACCAAATTAGAAGAAATGGAATGGAAGGTAGACACCATATGAAAGATGCTACAAATATCGCTCTGCCAAGTTAACAGTGTCTCATCATAAATGGCATTTAAACAAATGTGAAGCAGTACAAGAAATAAATCATATGCAAGATGCAAACAACATCACACTACCATGTTAGAGGTCTCTCGTCATTAGTGCCATTGCATATTCACAACATTGCATATTCACAGCTTATTATGTGTAAACTAAGGAGAAGGCATTTCAACAAATTAGAAGCAATGAAAGCTAGACACCATATGAAAGATGCAATGAATATCACTCTACCAAGTTAAAACTGTCTCGTCATAAGTGCCATTTCAACAAATTAGTAGTACAAGCTAGAAAAGAATGTGAGATGTAACCTATATCACACTCCAAAGTCAAACGTGTCTTGTGATAAGTGATTGCTGCAGGTTACACAACAGTAGTAATTTGATGTAAGAACATGGTGTGATAGACAGATATTGTATGTTCTAGAAATAGGAACACGTGTCTTATTCAAGTATAATGTGTAAAGTAAGCAGATGGAATTCAACAAAATTAGAAGCAATACAAGCTAGACATCACACATAACATGCAACCACATATAATAGTGCCAAGTTAGAGGGGTGTCTATGCATGTGTTGTATTGGAAATCATCTTGGGGTGTGGAGGAGTAGAAACTATAGATGCCCTCTGTTCGGAAGGAGCACCTTTATCCGCTGCCATGCTAACTTCCTTCCGCTTTATTGATTTTGAATTGTCAAGTAAAACCGACAAGAAAAAACAATAAAATTCTCTCTTTAGAACTCATTCATGTATGATGCTGACAATCACTACTTTGATGTAAGGCAAACACATGATACCAGGATGGAATATGTTCACAACTGTTTGTGTAAACTAAGCAGAAATCATTCCAGCAAATAAGAAGCAATGCAAGCTAGACACCACATGAAAGATGCAACCAATATGACTTTGCCAAGTTAAAAGCGTTCCATCATAAATGGAATTTCAACAAATTAGAAGCAGCGCATGCTCTAAATCATATGAAAGATGCAACAAATATCGCACTGCATATACTAAAGGTGTCTCGTCATATTGATTGATGCGGGATACAAAAAAAACAATAGTTTTATGTAAGGACATGCTTAATAGACAGATGTACTATGTACTAAATACAGGAAGGCATGTCACATTAACAGGTATAATGTATAAGCTAAGCAAACTAGCACATGCAGTTTAACCAGATTAGAAGAATCACAATCTAGACACCATATGCAACATGCAACCACATATCATGCTGCCAAGTTAGAGCAAGCACCTGCGATGCTAGTGTAGAGGAAATGCTGTAATCAACTATAGAGCTATGTTCACTATCTTCATCTAGCATTTCTGTTTCTTGAGAATCATGTCTGGAGGCTGACGCTACATTCTTTAAATGAGGAGTAGTCCCCTTGCCTGCCTACCTCGTCATAAGTGATTGATGAGGTATACACAAGAACATTAGTTTGATGTAAGAACATGGTTAATACACAGATGTACTAGTATGTACCAAAAACAGAAAGGCATATCATATTCAAAGGTATAATGTGTAAGCTAAGCAGATGCAATTTAACCAAATTGGAAGCAATACAAGCTAGACATCCGGCTAGAGTGGTGAGCATGATCATCTAGGACCTGAGAGCCTGGTGGGAAGCGGGCTGCTTCGCCACCATCGCAGCTTTTTAGTTGGCTTCCAGGTGGTGCCTATCTTTGCTGGGCTTGTCACTGGCTCGGCCAGTGCCCTGACAAGCTATTTGTCTCACGGGATGGTGGTTCATGTAAAAAAATATCTTTCCTTATCAGACCGACTTCGGCCTTTCAAATACAAGCTAGACACCATATGGAACATGCAACCACATATGACACCGCGAAGTTAAAGCAAGCACCTGGGATGGTGGTTCATTGCGAGCAAGGTCATCAACTCCAGAGCTACGTTTACCGTCTCCATCTGCTGACACTGCACCCTTTATAGCGCTGTAACGAGTCGTGTATACCCGCGAAGAAAGCTGGCACGACTTCTCTCTTTTCTTTGCTGCTTCTCTTTCGGTAGACTCTGAAATACCCTTGCATAAAAACACAATAGTGAGAGTATGGGTGAAGTGTGTGCAGAACTAGTGCAATGTAAAAGTAGCAAATAGCAGGTGGCTGAAAAATAAATGACATTAGACATATGATAGCTCTACAACATTGCATGGCAAACAAAATTAGATTCTACTCCGTATGATTTTGTAATATATGAGCACAGGAAAAGCAGGTACTCCTCCAGCACACCACCACATGTGGTCATATCTAAGATAACAGTCGACTGAACATAAATAGGTTAGTCGATTTTTTTAATGAACCATCCGATCTATAAGGAACGGGCAGATGGCCTTCGTCTACCTCCCACCAGTCACTGTTGACGATCTTTCTTGAACCGCCAGCGACCACCGGCCCAGACCCCTGCCACCGCCGCCCCGCCCTCCCCTCGACCTCACACCACCGCCGTGCTTGGCAGCGCCCCCAGGCCATCCCTTTAATCCCGGCCGACCTCCAGTCTCCAATTCGGGCGCCAGTAGATCTAGGCTGCACACGCCCCTAAGATAAACACCAAGGCGCTGATTCCCCGGCGTAACGCCTGTTACGTTGGGGAATGCTTCCGTTAATTGAGAATCAACTGGCCAGAAATTGAAATTCAGGGGGGCAACGGACCTCTAGCTAAGGTGACATAGTATATGAGGAGAAACCTTGTGCATCGCGAGTTACTAGGAGCATCTAGTATGAAGAAGAAGCGGTCAACTAGTGTCTTCTGTGGGATGAATACCAAGAAGACACGTAAGATTTGCACGAATAAGGGAAGAGGAGTACCCGTATCGGTTGCCAGTGTGGTGTCGATATGTCGCAGCGATCTTCTTGTTTTTCCCGGGAGAACTGATGTTTTGGAGAGCTGTTGTTCCTTGGACACACCCATGGCCAAATTTTTGACTGTGTTGCCGTGGCCGTATATCAGCGGAGGGGAAGCAGATCCGAGGCGGCGACGGACAGCGTAGCAGGAACAGCTCCGGTGCGGTGGACGGTGGCGAAGTTGGAGCGGCAGCAGTGAGGCGCAGGACGGCGTGGTTGAACTGGCTTGGGTACGAACTTCTCGGCCTCGGCTTCAACTACTAGCCGTGGAGGGCGTTGCGGTTGAGGTTGCGGTGGACGCCGACGTCGGGGTATCGGCTCCGGCGTGATGGATTCTAACGCCTCGGGTTCGATGCGCCAGATGTCCTCCAGTTATTCATCGTTGTTGCCATGTCATTTGCTTGCGTGTTGCATTTTTCCATGTCACCATGTGCATCTCATTTTGCATACGTGTTCGTCTCATGCATCCGAGCATTTTCCCCGTTGTCCGTTTTGCAGTCCGACACTCCTATGTCCTCCGGCATCCCCCTTTTGTCTCTTTTTGTGAGCGGGTGTTAAACATTCTCGGAATGGACCGTGATTTTCCAAGCGGCCTTGGTACACCACCGGTAGACCGCCTCTCAAGTTTCGTGCCATTTGGAGTCAGTTTGATACTCCAAAGGTTAACCGGGGAACCATAAAAGCCTCTTTTGTTTGCAGCCCAACACCCCTTCAAAGTGGCCCAATAACCCATCCAAACCCCCTCCATGCTCTCGGTCGTTCGATCACGATCGTGTGGCTGAAAACAGCTCCCCCTTTGGACTCTCCTAGCTCCCTATACCTATATAAAGACCTCCTTCCCCGAAATTTTGGATCAAAACCCTAGCTTCTCTCCCTCTCAGCCGCCGGACGTGTCCGCCAGCTGCCGGACACACCCGCCCCGCCGCCTGTGCAACAGCGAGCCGCCGCCTCGCTCTCCTTGCCGTCCGCGACGCCTCCACCGGCGCGCATCTCCACCGACCGCTACTGCCGCCGCGGACCCCACCGTCCCCGACGGATCCGGCCTCCCCGCCTTCCTCCTCGCCGGTCCAGGCGACCCTCGCCGGATCCCTCCTCTCCGGTCGTCTCAACGTACTCCGGAGAGCTCTCCGACGAGATCCGCCTTGCCTCGAAATCCGTGCAGATCTGAGGTTGACCCTGTTTTCTTGTAAGTCCGTGAATTATTTCATCTCATGTGTGCTACTTTGACCTTCCATAACTCTGCATCCGTTGCTCTATTTCATGCGCATGATATATCATATTGTTCATCATGAGATGGTTTTCATTTCATTCCATTGTGCCATGCTTGGTTGAGTTCATCTTGATGCCCTAATCATCATTGCAAGAGTGCTATATGATGTTAATCTGCTGAAACTGTTATAACTTGGTGATTTGTCATTTTTGTTGCATTTGATGTGTGCATCCTATGAGCATGAGCTCTACATGTGTTTTGAACTACATCATACCATCTTTACCGGGGTGCAATCCATGTATTTTTGTGAGTCATGTAGTGAGTGCATCAAGCTCGTGAAGTAGGGTACTTGCTATTACTGTTTTGCTATGCTGAATCTGTTATTTCGTGATGCTATGTAAACCTGCTGCTACAAGTCATTCTATGCATAATCTAGAGATTTTCACTAAGGATGTTTTGTTATACATGTCATTCTCTATCCATCCATGCCCCTGGTTGCATTTATAGCCTGTTGTAGCTTGTTGTAATCTTGCTATCAAATTGCTACATAATGTTGCTGTCAGCCTGTTAACATTAAGTTCAGTTTTTCCATGAGCTTTGCTAGTGATCCATGCACCCTATGAACTTGATCTTGCCATGAGTAGCTTCATAAACATGTATTCTTACTGTTGTTTGCCTTGTAATGCCATGTATTGCTCTGTGGTGAGTGGTACAAGCTCACCAACATGCCTACTTATCGTTGTTCCTGCCATGTTTGAATCTGGCATATCATTTGCCATGTTTACATGGGTGCCATCATATCTTCTGATCCTTTTTGGCTCATGGTCAGTAAAGTACTTTTGTTCTACGCATTTAGTAGTATAATGCCATGCTTTTGTTTGCCATGATAAGTTTCTGTAGCATGTTGTTTGATAGATCTAAACATTGCAACCTGATGTTATTTCTGCTAAGTCTGCAAACTGTTATTATTTGCAATCTTGCCATGTCCTTTGAAGCATGTTCTAGTGATTTCTGGAGATAGCTCAGTGTTCATGTTTTGTCATGCTTTACCTGGATATCATGGTCATGTCTTTTGTTTTCATGTTCAGGTGCTGTAGCATATTGTTTTGATGCTTGCAATATGCCTAGTTGCTGTTTTGGAGAGCTTGTCCTTTAAACTTGTTTCATGCGTGTGTGTTGAACCGTTGCTCCGTTTTGAGTGTGCTCTATATGAAACTTGCTTATAATTGCATGTAGTTTCATATTATATTGTTGCATCCTTGTTTTGAGGTGTTTGCTTGATGTTTGAATGCATTTTGCATCAATGCCATGTTTGACTTGTTTTGCTCATATCTTCTAGGCCGTAGCTCCGAATTAAATGAACTTTATATGTAACTTGAGAAGAATCTCGTGTAGATCATCTTGGTGCATATTAACTTTCTGTTTAACAACTTGAACATAAGGTTTATTCAGATCTGTAGCAATTTCGAAATTTGCCTGTGAGGACTTACCGGATTTGGTATATGTAGGTTCCGGCCTCATTTAACCTTGCTTTGATGTGTTGTTCTTGTATGCATCATCTCTTGCCATGAGTAGCCTTAAATAGCCTTTGTCATACATCATGCTTGGTTGTGCATCATGTCATGTTTATGTGTGGTGTGTTTACCATGTTGTGTGCTTCTTCTCGATAGTTTCTCGTTTCGTTGCGATCGTGAGGATTTGTTCGTCTACGCTTGGTTCATCTTCGTTGCTTCATCTTATTCATGAACTCGTTCTTCTTCCTAGCGGGATTTCAGGCAAGATGACCGCTACCCTGGATCTCACTACTATCATTGCTATGCTAGTTGCTTCATTCTATCGCTTTGCTGCGCTACCTATCACCTGTTCTTCAAGCCTCCCAATTAGCCATGTCAGCCTCTAACCTTTTCACCCTTCCTAGCAAACCATTGCTTGGCTATGTTACCACTTTGCTCAGCCCCTCTTATAGTGTTGTTAGTTGCAGGTGAAGTTGAAGATTGCCCCATGGTGGACAGGATTTTGTTGGGATATCACAATATATCTTATTTAATTAATGCACCTATATACTTGGTAAAGGGTGGAAGGCTCGGCCTTATGACTGGTGTTTTGTTCCACTCTTGCCGCCCTAGTTTCCATCATATCGGTATTATGTTCTCGGATTTTGCGTCCCTATCGCGGTTGGGTGATTTATGGGACCCCCTTGACAGTTCGCCTTGAATAAATCTCCTCCAGCAAGGCCCAACATTGGTTTTACCATTTTCCTACCTCCTATTACCTTTCTCCTTGGGAGTAATTAACCCGAGGGTCATCTTATTTTAGCCCCCCCGGGCCAATGCTTGTCTAAGTGTTGGTTCAAACTAGAGCACCGTGCGGGACCATCCCTTGGCAACTTGGGTTACATCCGTACCTGTACGCTTCGCTTATCCGGTGTGTCCTGAGAACGAGATACGTGCGACTCCTATCAGGATTGTCGACACATCGGGCGGCTTTGCTGGTCTTGTTTTACCATTGTCGAAATGTCTTGTAGCCAGGATTTCGAGACTGATCGGGTCTTCCCGGGAGAAGGAATATCCTTCGTTGATCGTGAGAGCTTATCATGGGCTAAGTTGGGACACCCCTGGAGGGTATTATCTTTCGAAAGCCGTGCCCGCGGTTATGTGGCAGATGGGAATTTGTTAATGTCCGGTTGTAGATAACTTGACACCAGATTCAAATTAAAACGCATCAACCGCGTGTGTAGCCGTGATGGTCTCTTTTTGGCGGAGTCCGGGAAGTGAACACGGTTTTGGCTTATGATTGATGTAAGTAGGAGTTCATGATCACCTCTTGATCATTGCTAGCTTCACAACCGTTCCGTTTGCTCTCTTCTCGCTCTCTTTTGCGTATGTTAGCCACCATATATGCTTAGTCGATGCTGCAACCTCACCACTTTACCCCTTCCTTTCCTATTAAGCTTTACTAGTCTTGATACCCATGGTAATGGGATTGCTAAGTCCTCGTGGCTCACAGATTACTACAACAACAGTTGCAGGTACAGGTTATGCGATGATCATGCCGCGAGAGTGATGTTTGCTTGTTTTAGAGTTCTTCTTCTACTTCTTCTTTGATCAGGGGATAGGTTCCAAGTCGGCAGCCTGAGCTAGCAGGGTGGATGTCGTTTGAGCTTCTGTTTGTGTTTCATCCGTAGTCGGATGTTGCTCCTATGTATGATGAATTGTTGTATTTGTGTAGCATTGTATGTTTATATCCCTATCTATTATGTAATGTTGATGTAATGATATCCACCTTGCAAAAGCGTCTTCAAGATGCGCTTCTATCCTTGGTGGGACCTTCGAGTTCCTTTAGGATAGGGTCGCATCTTGGGCGTGACATGGAGGAGGGCGGCGGTTGATGGGTGGGATGGGGTGGGGGACGGAGGACGCCGGGGTTTTGCGGCTGGTGGAGAGGTAGTTTTGGTGCCCACAGAGTACGAATGGGGAATCAGACGGGTGGGGGGGAACCATGTTTCGGTCTGGGACGCACTTGTTTTTGGCTTTTTTGAACAGAAGATGGGACGCGCTTGCTTGAAATTTGGGGAAAGTACAAACCTTGCCCCCCTCTTAAATTTTGGACCTACTGCGGGTCGGGGGTAGGATGGTAATCCCGGGTGTCCCAAATAGTGGGCGGGAGCGATTTCGGCCACGCGCATGTGTGCTTAGGCGGCCATTATGTATGAATGTTTTTCGGAGGTGGTTGCGTGGCGTCTAGATGAAGCTACAAACCTACCCCGGTTTAGACCTTTGGACGTCGGGCCGGTAGGTTTCACGGGTCGGAGTTATTAGAAAAGTAATTTCCTTGTACTACCAAACATTGGTCTCACGCGGTTTCGGGCGAGTAGAGGCTCTTTTGGCACTTCGTTCGAAATTTTGAAACACAAGCATTCACGTTTAGAGTACTCTTGAACTATGAGGATTGACCTAAATAGACAACGTTATATTTGACCTTGTATGTTTGAAAACCTCATTAAATTATCTGCTTCTTTTTGAAATTTTGACACATGGAAATCCTGTAACTATGATTATTTTGGAATGGAGGAGCTAAATTTGAATCTATTTTGTACACGACTACATATGCTATTATGTACAAAATCAGTGCAAAGATTGGTGCCCCCATAATTTAGGTATGGTTTACAAATGCCATGATATCAAATTCAAATAATTGAATGGACTTCATGTTGAATTCGATTTTTTTAAACCACCTTAAGTTGAATTCAAATGTATGCTAGTTCATAGGTAGCTATTTATAATGTCTATTGTATAACTTTTGTATGTATAATGTGCTTTACACACACAACATGAACTATACTCACGTTTATATTCGATTGCTAAAGCGATGCATTGTCTGGAGTTCAAAATACTAACTATGTGGATCAATTGTGGCGAATAATAACATAGACATGCTCAAATTCGATAGAATCTAGATGTCTGATGGATCAATGACCGCTCCTTACACGAATTGCAAATATCATGATCCCATCCTAATATTTGGATACAATTTATATCTTTAATCAATGTGTAGAGCAGTCTTTTACGTGTAGTTTCACTCGCCATCGGTGGTCTCTCAGACATGCTCACACACTCACTCCCTAGGTGTCTTTCTCACACACATGCTCTAGATATAACCCTCCCTCCCTCTTGTAACCATTTACAACTGTTTTCACTAACCTTTATCACAAGCACTCTTCCTCTCGCAAACATACACACGCTCAATCCTCATCGACCCTTTCTATATACATGGACCTGCCTACACATCTCATGTACGCACATTATCTTTACGCCTGTCTCTCACGCATTGTCTCGCACCTCTCTTCCTAATCGACGAGTATGATTCTAGCAGAGCATTCTGTAGGATGCCCCTTAAAGTTAGGTTGGATGAATAGTAATATCAGAGATAAAGGGGTTACCTTAGTCCGAGAACCTAGGGTTACAAATCCTAGCCGGCTTTGTCAGTGGACACAGAGTCCTTCACAATTCTGCTATCTTTGTCTTGTACGACTAGTCATCCCTGGGTCTTCCTAAATGCGTCACGGGCCGACCAATGTGGCGCAGGACGAAACCGAACGAAGGGCCTCACCTCGACCCACCGGACCTCACGCGGTGACACACCCTCTGCCCCCATGTCTCATTATCTTCTCACACCCACACATACCAACACAAACACCACACACACAGAAAATTTCTCCTGGTGCCTCTATTCCGTCCCCCCTTGCGTATACACACTCAAGGGAATGGAACCTCTTGTCATGACATCATATTCGTCTCTCTCTCTAGACCACTCTCATTTCTCGTGCTATCTCTCCCACGCCTCCCCCGTCGGCTCCTCTATCCATGCCTCTCTCGAATACGTAATACACACACATACCTCTCTAGGCCCCGCCAAATGCATCAACTACACATTCACACATGTTACATCACGTACCCCATTGATCTACAAAGCCCTCTCTTGACGTTTATTTCACATACAACATTCCTTTTGAATAAAGTGTGGCCAAAAAATTATTTTAGAGTTTCTACATATATACAACATTACAAAGTTATATGGAGGAGTATGAACGCTAATTTGCATTGCATGGTGCCCACAATGATATTTATTCCGCACTGTGAATTTGTATATTTTTATACTATATACAAAGTTAGTCATAATAAAGAGAAACAAAGAGCGTCTCTCTCTCCATCGCATACCCCCCATACGCCCCTTTCATGTATGCACACAAAACTATATACAGGTCCTCTAAAAGTAAGCCCCCAGAAAATTCACGCATGTTTCATCTTTCTCTCGCGATATATGCAATGACGATCATTGGATTTGAAGCGAAAGCACGATACATACATTGGACTTCAGAATCCACTCATTATGGTCACCATTTACGTTTAGTGGTTATTATACAGTCACGGGCTCACCGTACAACTCTGTATTTGCTCATGACATGACTAGTTGGCCAGTTAAATGCTCCACGTGGCACCTCTAGTGTTGCATCACATTATCTCACTACCATCGTGCCCACCTGTCGACTTGTACCTACTCTACATCTACACTCTTATAAAATACATAAAATACACTCTTATAAAAAACAGAGTTGGTGATGATGGTGTGCCTGCCATCCTGCAATATAGGCCGTCCGATTTATATCTGATGGATAGGAAAGAAACTATGGCAATTTTGCAAAAAGGTACCCACACACCTGTCCACATTTGCAGATAAGACCTTCCCTCATTCATCCTTTTCTCTCACAACATAAACAAGTCATACAAATGCATATTGATGTTACATGCAACGCACGGGCATCTTGCTAGTAAGAATGAAAACAAATGACAAAAAATATATTTGGACGGTGGTTCGAAGTCATGACCACGGGCACAGCGGACAAGGTGGCCTTGTATTGGTATGCTGAACCGTCTGTTTTAATACATAGGAGCTGGTGTCGTGATTATACATACACGCACGCATGCACACGAACTGCATCCACGCAACACTCACACAAACATATGCACCCACGCACGCGCGCAACACTCACACGTACACACGTAGCCACGCACGCACGCAACACTCACACACACACACGCACGCATGCATGCACACACCAGTACACCACACGACCAACACACACTCTCACGCTCAAGTGCTCAACCTACACGTGCATGCACACACACCAGGCCCTGACAGACACATACACAACCAGGTGATTCCCGCGCACGGGTTGGAGCCTTGTCGCGCCTGCGTAAATTTGTGTTTATCTGACCTTTTCCTATGTGAACTGACAGGTGGGACCCACAAGGAAAGTGGTCAATTTAACTAGTCAACATGGCGCCACACAGACTATTTGGCCGGTCAACAGAGTGCAATCCGATGCTGAACTGTGAGCAAGTGATCGTATAATCACCACAAAACGTATATAGTGACCGTAATCAGCTTATTCTGAAGTTCGGTGACCATATTACGCTTTTCTCTCTATAGGCCCTCCAAAACTACATCTCTACACGTTCTCGCATGTTACATCTAACAACTATGCAATACAGCACTACTACTACACTCTAAAAGAATAAATCATATGTGTTTTTAGTTTTACTAGATATCATATTGTTACTTATAATGATTCAGTTTGCATACATGAACATTGCCTTTGAAATGTATGGCCAGTATCATCTACCGCGCGGGAAAAATCCCGCCCTTACCTGTTTAATCGGGTTTGTATCGATGGATCGTGCGAAACAACAAAACTATAGTACTATACAGTACAAGTGACAGTTCACTGGGACGTCGTGTCATCTACTCCTCCGTCGTAAGAGTGGAGCGCTCGCTTTCATAAATCTTCTAGTACCTTTCGCCGACATGTGGGACATCAAGCTATCGGGTCCATGTGCCATACCGAAATATAGTGCAGAGCAGCTGGGGTGAAGCACCCCAGTCATGGCGCCGGTGTAGTAATGAGCAATGAGGCGTTAAATCACAAAGCTGCACCTTTCCTGCAGTTAAGTTGGAGGGACGAAGTAATAATGCTAAAAAAGAAGTTGGAGGAACAAAGCAACCATCATTTCACTCGTTGCTGAATCCGCTTCTCCCTCATCTTCTTCAACTTAACTGCGTGTTGCTTCTGCCGTTGTTCTGCCTCATGTGGGACGCGGATCGGCTTGGTAAAGCACTGGCATGTGGGACCGCATGTTAGCAAACCGCCAGGACACAACGTCCTCCAAAAATAAGAAGCCTAATCCTAGACTTACAAAGGGCTACATAGCTGCTACGTATACCTTCCATCTAATCTATATATGCCCCCCTGATTTTCAGGTGGGGTGGCCTAATCCTCTCCTTTAATTCAATCAAATAGTCCCACATCACATCAGCTCGTAACTTTACATAAACCATTACGTGGATGTAGCATTGCTCAAATAAGAAACCTCCCCCGCCATCCGCGCGGCAAAATCACCTCCTTTTTTACTAATCTTGATTCTATAATTTTTTAGATCAATATAATTGAGATTTGTATAGATAGCACACAGGAGCAAAACCAAGTGGTACGGTTAAGGGCATCCACAATGTGTAGCCAAATGTGAAAATAGCTTTGGCATCGTGGGAACCATTGTGGACGGTGTTGCCAAAGCCAAAAAGATGGAACCGAAGCTCCCTGATTGATTAATTGAAGGAATAGAAAAATGCAACGTCTCTCCTCTTTCTCCCATGCTTGGACGCATGTAGTACAGTATAGAACACATAATCTACTCCCCTATCCCTTCTGTCACAAATCACAAAGAAGTGAGGCATCAAATCACAAAAGCACGGACGAAGCAACCATCATTTCACTCTTCGCTGACTCCACTTCTCCATTGTCTTCTTCTAGAAACCATCTCACCGCACTAGTACTCCTAGTAGTACTAGTAAAGGACTTCCTAGATGTAAATAAGGCGGTTGTCTTGGCTTGTAGGCGGCACTTGCGAACGAGTTACCGTGGTCTCCCTCAATGGTGTTCTCCGTCGAACGCACTTCGCCAAACCACAAAAAAAAGATATCGTCTATGTCGCCGCTGTCGATGTACAAAAAGAGGGGTACACTTTTTGTACCCCTATAACTGTGCACGGGCAGTCTGAGCCACGGACACCACCGCACTGAGCAAGGCGAGGGAGGTGAGCCAAGGTAAGGCCGAAGCTCGAAAGGAGCAGAACGACGCCAAGACCAAGACCACAAAGAGCAAAGGGGACGAAGCGGACTCCCCCGGTAAGATCCTTGCCGGGGGCGGTTTTAGCAAACCCAGCAAGACCCTTGCCGCGGCAGCTCGCCCCACACCTATGGAGCGAATCACCCTTGAGTCCACTGCCCCCATGGGGCAATGATTCGGGAGACATCCGCATGGTGGCATGCAGATCTTTGTGAAGACATTCAAGATCAGATACACACTATAGAAGATGATGACCCTTGACGGGATCCCAGCCAAGGAAGACCATAAGGCCCCCGGCAAGAGCCTTGCCGGGGATGACAGCAAGCGCCACGGCAAGACCCTTGCCAGGGCCCTGGCAAGACCCTTGCCGGGGCTACGGCGAGGCCCTTGCCAAGGACACCTGTAGGGCCACCATCAGGCCCATGCCAATCCAAACATCCACCACCATTCGCACGCAGCTGCCAACCCAACCAATTGGGCAGGCACCTGCGTGGCAGCAAGCGGATCTTCGTGGAGACCCACCGCTGCGCCACATCAGCTGCCTACCTGCCTACATGGAACCACGGGCACCGCTGGCCAGGGCGCGTGTCGACACGAAAGGGAGCAGCGACGGATGAGTCTGGGCTCTCCCCCGTCCCCGATAAAGTAAGGACACCTAAGAAAGACGCATTAAATGTGCCTTGTCATGTAATGCGAGGGATAAACTCGTATCACTGTACCCTTTCCACCTCCTGTGTGTCACTGTGGCAACCCCTTTCCCTATAAAAGGAGGCCCAAGGCGACCAGTTGGACGATTCGGCTTTTTGGATCTCCTCACGCCCCATTGCTAGCCCAAGAACACAGATAAACAAACCACCAAAGTAGGAGTAGGGTTTTACGCATCCTCGCGGCCCGAACCTGGATAAAGAACCCGTGTGCTATCTGTTTGATGCGCCCTTCTCACGACCCCGCGCCCCGCAACCGTAGTAGGGATTCTTGTGATCCCATAGGTGTCGTCCTCGCACCGACATCTTTGGCACGCCAGGTACAGGGCGCAGTGGTGAGAATCGGCGCTAGCAGTTAGTTCGACGCTTCTTCATCGTCATGGCGCCCAAGAAGAAGATGACGGTGGCGGTTGGCCCATCGGAAGCCGGACATCCCATCCAGACGCGGGCGAGCAGCGGACCGGTCGCAGAAAGGACCTGGGGTGCCGTTCGCG
The DNA here is from genome assembly GCF_002162155.2 of Triticum dicoccoides. Classification (NCBI taxonomy): domain Eukaryota; kingdom Viridiplantae; phylum Streptophyta; class Magnoliopsida; order Poales; family Poaceae; genus Triticum; species Triticum dicoccoides. The sequence continues at coordinate 114,718,413 of NC_041383.1, forward strand.
AACACCAACACCATCTTAGCAGCCGAAGTTTGGGAGGCGGCAATGTTCGTGCGCCTGGTAACGGGCCGCACACCCCCAAATCCAAAGACGGAGCCAGGCCCTCCACGGGTGGCGCGGGGCCTTTGAAGATCGCTGCCGCCCCGCCCGAAGGCGACGTGAGGGCTTCCAAGACTCCCACGCCGGCGCCTACGGCGCGCTCCTCTCAAGCGGCGCGCGACGAACGGCGTAATCACGCCGAGGACCCCGGACGTTGCCGCGAAGAGAGCCCCAAGCGCCACTCCCGGGATTTAGAAGACCTGCCCGCTCGCCGAGGCGCTGGTGAAGATGGCATGCGACCGCGGGGTCGTGATAGAGCTCCTTCTGACATGATCAGAAGTCGAAGCGCGTCGCGATCCGTGCAGGTTTCGCTGCCACCAACGCCAGCAGAAGCCCTGGTGCGCGCGCAGTTGCTCCTCGATTTCCCTCCCACTACGGGGAAACTCGACGAATGGAGAGCCACTATCTGAAGCCTTGTTGTGGTGGCCAACAAAGATGAACCGAGTCCGGTGGAGCCCCCGGGTCGACGCTCCGACGGAATCCCACGCACCAGTGGCAGGAGAGCCGGTGGCGCCGCGACCATGGTGCACTCGCCTCCTCCTCGCCAGGTACCACGGACGCCAGCTCGTCGCGATGTTACGGGCGACGAGATCTCCGTAGCATCGTCCGACCCGCGGACCCACTGTGACCAGTGCCAAGTTCTTCGGGAACGAGAACATGAAGATGCTCGAACCACTATCGAGCGCCGGCGCGGAGCGCGCCACCAATCAGACAGGCGAGGAGGGCCTGCTGTGAGCCACCCGGCGCTAGGGAGCCCTGGGGGCCTACCTTACGAGGTAGGCTGTCCGGCTTTTACCCGTGAGCTGCGACAGTTCCAGTGGCCCACTCAACGCACCTTCAAACCCGACGTGGGCGAAAAGTATAATGGCAAGACCCACCCGTCCGAGTTCCTCAGCGTCTACACCATCGCGATGCAAGCTGCCAGAGCCCGCGACGATAAGGTGCTTGCGAATTACTTTCCGTTGGCTCTTAAACTTAACGCCATGTCATGGTTGATGCACTTGCCGGTAGACTCTATTTCCTCCTGGTCGGATTTGTGCCATGAGTTCGTGGGCGCCTTTACTGGAGGCCACCAAGCCCATGGCCAAGCAAGCGACCTGCACGTCATCCCCCAGAAGGGAGGCGAGAGTCTCCGCAAGTATATACAGAGGTTCAGCCGGGTACAGTACAATATCCCTGATGTTCACCCCGCCGCCATCATCAGCGCCTTCCATCAGAACGTGCGTAACCACAAGATGCGCGAAGAGCTGGCAATGAACAAGGTGAGAGATGTAGCAGAACTCTATGTTCTTGCTGACAAATGTGCCTGAGCTGAAGAGGGAAGGAAGTACCCCGGCGAAGATGCCGGCGTGGAAACCGACTCGTCAGATGAGGATATTGCCGCCCTGGCGAAGAAAGGCCGGCGCCGCAACAGGAAGCGCAAAGGAAAAGCTGTGCTTGCCGTCGAGGGATCTGATGACGCCGGCTCCACCAAGAAAACCAAGGCAGATGACCCCGGCAAGGACGTTGCCGGATGTGCCGCCTACCGGACCTTGGCGGCCGCCGAGAAGCCAGGAAACTCCAACAAGCGATACTGCAAGATCCATCGCACCAAAGGCCATGCTCTCCAGGACTGCCGACAGGTTGAGCTCCTCGTTGAGAAGCAGAGGGCTGAATATGAGAGGCGGGACAAGGAGAAGGGCCCAGACAGTGCTGAGGAGTCCGGCAAGAAGCATGACGGCCAGGCGGGCCGTCGTGGCAAGGATAAGCAACAGGAGAGGCCCGCCCGGGGCCGTGACAGAAAGCCAGAAGACGACGATCATGAAGAGGACGACGAATCCGGCGACCAAGAGTTTCAGAAAGCTACAGAGGCCATGTGCATCGACAGCGGTGCCTCGCTGCATACTTCTCACTGCCAGCTTAAACAGTGGGTGCGAGAGATTACAGCGGCAGAGCCGTCGTTTGATGCCCAAAGGCCGCTGAAGTGGTCCAGCACACCTATCATTTTTGACATTGAGGACCACCCTGATCGCACTACTGCGGTCGGGTGCTTGCCATTGTTGGTTTCACCAACAATACGCAACCTCAAGGTGACGAAGATACTAGTCGATGGCGGGGCCGGTCTGAACTTGATCTTGCCTGTCGTGATCGAGAAACTGCAGATTCCTGATGGAGACCTCGAAGAGACGGGCACATTTCAGGGGGTCAACCCGGGAAGAAGCCAACCCAAGGGAAAGGTCATGCTGCCCGTGACTTTTGGAAGCAACCTGAACTTCAGGATGGAGAGGATCGTGTTTGATGTTGCCAAGATCCCCTTGCCCTACAACGGGATCCTTGGCCGCCCAGCGCTGGCCAAGTTCATGGCAGCGTCACACTACGCCTACAACACCCTGAAGATGCCAGGACCTGTGACGATCATCACCACCCCCTCCGACAAGAAAGATGCGCTGATTTGCGCTGACCAACTATACCAGCAAGCAGTTGCAGCAGCTGCCGCGCTAGGGCACTTGCTCCTGCCGCTAGGACCCCGGGAGGGAAGAAGAAGAAGAAGACCGGTGAGACCTTGGACACCCACTCCGGCAAGCGCACCTCTTCGGAGTGTAGCGCTACCGTCAAGGACGTGCCAGAGAGCTCCACCGGCGGAAACAAGAAGCCCAGGGCCATACCGCCGGGAACCAAGAAGGTTTCTGTCAATGAGGACGACACGAGGGGAGCTTTTACGATAAGCTCCACCCTTGACGACAAATAGGAAGACGCGCTCGTCACCTTCCTGCGGGCGAATGTCGATATGTTTGCATGGCAAGCTTCCGACATCCCCGGTGTTCCCAGGGAGGTGATTGAGAACCACCTTGCTATCTGCCCTCATGCGCGGCCTGTCAAGCAGAAGGTCAGAAAGCAAGCTTTGGAACGACAAGAGTTAAGAGATCCGGAAACTGGAAGCAGCGGGTTTGGTAAGAGGGGTGCTCCATCCAACGTGGTTGGACAATCCGGTCGTGGTGCGCAAGGCAAATGGGAAGTGGAGACTGTGTATTGATTAAACAGATATCAATAAGGCTTGCCCTAAAGACCCCTTCCCGTTGCCGCGCATCGACCAGATTGTTGACTCCACGGCTGGGTGTGATCAGCTGTCATTCCTCGACGCCTACTACGGCTACCACCAGATCTTCATGACAATAGAAGACAAAGAGAAAACAGCATTCATCACGCCATGTGGTACGTATTGTTTCATACGGATGCCTTTCGGGTTGAAGAGTGCTGGTTCGACGTTTGCAAGGGCGGTCCAGATTGGTTTTGAACCCCAGCTCCATAGAAATATGGAAGCTTATATGGATGACATAGTGGTCAAAACCAAGGATAGGGCAACCCTCATACCAGATTTGCAAGAAACATTTGCAAACCTGCGCAAGATCAATCTCAAGCTGAACCCTGAGAAGTGCGTCTTTGGCGTCCCGTCCGGCAAGCTTCTCGGGTTCTTGGTGTCACAACGTGGGATAGAGGCCAATCCAGACAAAATCAAAGCTATAGAGCAGATTGAAGCACCCAAGCGAATCAAGGATGTGCGTCAGCTTGCTGGTTGCGTCGCCGCCATGGGCAGGTTGATTTCCAAGTCTGCCGAGCGCGCCCTTCCCTTTTTCAAGATCCTGAAAAAGGCGGGCCCAATGGAGTGGACGCCATAAGCTGAAGCAGCATTGCAAGGTTTGAAGAAGTACCTCTCCTCCATACCAGTACTAGTTGCGCCTAGGCCACAGGAGCCGTTGCTGCTATACGTGGCGGCAACGGACCAGGTGGTCAGCGCCGCACTGGTGGCGTAGAGAGAGGTTGACGACGAGGAGATGGCAGCAGCAGAGCCCGACACCACCGATGCAGAGACGACACAGCCAGTTGAAGTGCCACCGAAGAAGAAAATGATGCAGCACCCGGTCTACTTTGTTAGTTCCCTCCTGCAGGGGGCTAGATCAAGGTACTCCGGCGTGCAGAAACTGCTCTTCGGCCTCCTTATGGCCTCGAGGAAGCTGCGTCACTACTTCTAGGCACACGAGATCACTGTCGTCACTCGCTTCCCTCTGCAACGGATATTCCACAATTCATATGCAACAGGAAGAATTGTGGAATGGGCACTGGAGCTGTCCAGCTTTGGCCTCAAGTTTGAAAGCACTTCGACGATTCAGAGCCGAGTTCTAGCAGAGTTCGTTGCAGAATGGACCGCAACGCCTGACGAAGAAGCCTAAGAGACTGCTCTTCCCAGCAAGGAGGCAAGTTGTGATTGGACCATGTACTTTGATGGAGCTTTCTCCCTACAAGGTGCCGGGGCTAGCGTACTGTTTGTCGCGCCCACCGGAAAGCACCTCAAGTACATGATCTAGATGCACTTCCCCAGGGAGGTGTCAACCAACAATATGGCAGAGTACGAAGGGCTGCTTGCCGGTCTTAGGATCACGTCGGACCTCGGAATCAAGAAACTCATAGTCAGGGGGGATTCATAGCTTGTCGTCAAGCAAGTCAACAAGTATTACCAGAGCCCGTTGATGAAGGCCTTCGTCGCTGAAGTGAGAAAGCTGGAAGAGCGTTTCGAGGGTATACAGGCTGAACACGTTCCCCGAGCGGAGAACGATATCGCCGATTACCTGTCAAAACACGCTGCCCTCAAGCTACATGTGGAACCAGGTACCTTTGTGCTTCAGCTAACTCAGCCATCCGTTGATCCATCAACAGAGCAGAATAAGAGGAGGAAATCAGGGCCCATCAAGTACTTCCCCGCCGAGCTCCCCGGAGCCGCCGGCAAGGATGTTGCCGAGGATACTGAGCCCGGCACGGGACGACTGGCTCCGGTGGAGCGTCAAGCTCTTGCCGTCGAGACAGCCGCTCCTATAGCGGAGGAAATGCCTTTAGCCCTCGCCTTCGAGCCCCAGGCTCCAGCATGGGCACAGCATACCATCCGATTCCTCCAAACAGGGGAACTTCTTGAGGAGCAGGAAGAAGTTGAGAAAGTAGCCCGTCGCTCTACCATGTACCAGTTCGTCGATGACGTCCTGTACAGAAAGAGGCCGAACGGTGTGAAATTGAAGTGTATCCCTTGAGAGGAAGGACTGGAGCTGTTGGCGGAGATACACGGAGGCATATGTGGATCCCACATTGGGTCAAGGGCCCTTGCCGGCAAGGCATTCCGGCAAGGCTTCGTCTGGCCCACCACCCTCCAGGATGCGATGACACTAGTCACCAGGTGTGAAGCGTGTCAGTTCCATTCAAAGAAGCTTCATCAGCCAGCTCAAGCCCTTCAAACCATTCCTCTCTCCTGGCCCTTCTCGGTCTGGGTGCTCGACATACTGGGCCCCTTTCTCCGCGCTATCGGGGGCTTTGAGTACTTGTACATTTCAATCGACAAGTTCACAAAGTGGCCAGAGGTGGAGGCAGTGAGGAAGGTCACAACTCAGTCAGCCGTCAAGTTCTTCAACGAAGTAGTGTGCCGTTTTGGTGTACCCAACAGGCTTATCACCGACAACGGCACACAGTTCACAAGCCGCACCTTCATGCAATATACCCAAGTCCTCGGCAGCAAAGTCTGTTTTGCTTCCGTTGCTCACCCGCGAAGCAATGGTCAAGCTGAGAGGGCAAATGCTGAAGTACTGTGAGGCTTAAGGACTAAGACCTTTGACAGGCTGCACAAGAGTGGAAGGCACTGGATTGATGAATTGCCGGCAGTTCTTTGGTCGATCAGGACGACGCCAAATCGAGCCACCCGCCAGACACCCTTTGCCCTGGTATACGGGGCAGAAGCAGTTCTCCCCACTGAACTCATATACGGGTCACCTCGAGTGCTCGCTTATGACGAGCTTGAGCAAGAGCAACTACGGCAAGATGACGTAGTGCTCCTTGAGGAAGATCCTCTTCGGGCGGCTGTGAGAGCAGTACGCTACCAGCAAGCCTTGTGCCGCTACCATAGCTGCAAGGTTCATGCCCAAAGCCTTGAGGAAGGCGACCTTGTCCTTCGGCGCGTTCAATCGTCCAAGAATTCCAACAAGTTGACGCCAAAGTGGGAAGGCCCTTATGGGGTAATACGAGTCACCAAGCCCGGTGTAGTCCGCCTGGAGAACAAAGATGCTGTTCCGGTGAGTAACTCCTGGAACATTGAGCATCTTCGCAAGTTTTACCCGTGAGGCGCGACTTGCCGGGCCCCCCGGCAAGCCACCTTTTGTACAAGCATTGCCAATGATGCATGTAACCCTTTGTACAAAGCCAGGCGCAGGACTCACAGATAAATAAATGAAGCGCTGGTGCCCTAAGTTATAGCATGCATGCTAGGTCGAGTCTCATCCTTGGTTAGGGTTGATAGTGCTTAACAGCGACTAACCCCTAGCTTAGAGGCCGAGTGTGCGTCTCTTTGCCGTTCTTTTGTCTTCTTTGGTTCGTAGGACTCACAGATATCCTTGCCGGATCACTTGAGGATGAAAAAGAAAACTGGGACAGACTGCCATCTAGACCCCGGCAAGCCAGTATTGCTGGGGGCTGCGAGTACAAAGATTCACCCACGGAAAACCAGAGTTGCCGGGGGCTACAACTTCAGATAAGTTCTTCATCCCTTATCATGCATTCCCTTATGGACTGAGGGATGTGAAACCTCGTTTTTTTCCCAAAGCTACCGTGCTCCCCTAAAACTCTAGGCCCTAGGGCTCGTTCCTGGGGCCAGGTTTGGTTGTAGTCGCGGCAGCAAAAGGATGAAACGAGGAGCCTGAATCTACCTCATCCCTGCCTCCGCCAAAAGCGTGAGAAAGGTCGAGCGAAGTGGGAAGACGGCAGGGCCTGTTGCCGGGCAAGGGAATGTTTATCTTGGGGATACCAATGATTTACTCGTTGTCGTGGGTTCTACCCGCAAACAAATGACCTGGCAAGCATCCCTTTTTCATTAAAAACATTCCACTCAGGTATAGCCCATGGGGAATGAAAAACATGAATGATGGGATTACAAGTTTTAAATTCAGCTAAGGCCTAAAGGCTTACAAGCTAAAAAGAGATAAGGTGCCCGTAACCCCTTTCTTGTCCCTCTCCTCAGGAGGCGGGTCAAAGAGGCGAAAAGGGAAAAAGGGGCACCTAGGCGAGCTACGGGTGGCAGGAGGCACCAAGAGAACATCTTGGTGGCCGTCTGAAGGCTGGACGGTGATGGCGGCGCCGGAAGCAGAGCTCGAAGATGAGGCTGCAGGACGTCAGCACACGTCGAAGGCGTCGGTGCCCGCGTACTCTGATTTGACGGCCTTGCCGCCCGCCCTCTTCCTCTTCCGTAGCCTCCCAACGCCAGCCGCCCAAGGGGACAACCCCGAGAAGTTCAGGAAGCCGGCGACACGGATGATGGGATCGCCGGTGCCGCACGGAGCGACGCCCGACACCTAGTCAGACCCGTCATCCTGCCGCCTGCTACCCTCATCATCGCTGCCGCGGTCCTCCTCGCCACTCCCGCCCGAGATGGAGTCTTCGCTATCAAAAGAGCTCTCCACGCAGCACCTTGCCCGAGTCCCGAAGCACCCGAAGACCTTGACGGAGAGGGCCGCCCTCCATCAGCTTGAAATGGAGAGTGAGCCCCGCCATCAAACGGTGGATATGAGCGAACGTCTTCCACCCTCGACCAAGATACATCACGTGAGGGGCTGGAAAGTTGACGCGAACTCGCGTACCACTGATCCAACAACCCCTCATGTGCAACCGCAATTACTCCGGCGGATCCAGCTCCATCTCGCTCGCAAATGGAGTCGGGAGACGAAGGCGACGGCGAGGCGGCCGGCGCAGCCTGACGAAGAACTCGCAAGGGTCATCCCCAACATGGCCCTCCATGGGAGGAGGAACTACTGGCGGAGGCGAGACCGGCGTGCCGCCCCGTTCTCCTCTTCCCTGAGCGCCTCGGCCTCGCCCGCGGCCTCGCCCCCTCCCCCTTCCCCTCGCAGTTGGCTCTCCCACCGCAGGTGAAGGAGAAGGAAGGACGCGTTGTCGAGCGGCAACCCTTGCCACCACCGTTGAAAGGCCAGGATTCCCTCTCTCTCCATGGCGGATGAAGGGGGGAGCAGAAGCTGAAGGAAGGAGAAGATGGAAGAGTATGGGATGCTGTTCCCCCCCGCTCTTTATAAAGGAACGGGGTGGGGTCTCGGCCACCCTGCTCAGCCAATCAAGACACGGGAGGCGCAGGGAACTGGGACCAACCCGCTGCCCTGGCCCGCGACGGCCCGGTTTCCCGCCTCCACCGTTCGCCACCCCAAGTGCATGAGAACCACATGGCAGGCATGCGGGACCGAGGCGATGGGTGAGGCGACCTCTCCCCACCTCGTGATCGTGGGGAGTGGACGCCTTGAAGACCGCGCCCCGGCCCCGTTCAGTAAATGGGCCGCGCTTCCACGCCTCCCTCCGTTTATAGGGAAGGCGCGAACCGCCCCCTTTTACTACGACGTGACGCATGCGCGCAGATCTCAGCCCCACGCATGCCGCCCACTGTCACATCCCTAGCTTTTGGTTTGCTCTGCGCTAGCTAGTCATGTGTTGCATCATGTTTAAATTTCAGTTAAACCTGAAATGGGGATTGTTTAAACCCTAGCACCAAATGAATTCAAATAGGCTCAAATAAAATCATTTTCAATAAACCCAAAATGCCTTTGAAAATGTTCATGATTTCTGATAAAGGTGAAAACCTCTGCCAAAAATGATGAACATATTTATAGGTCATTTCTGGATTTTTGAATTAACTCATATTGTATTTGAATTGGGGCATTTAAATTTTATAAATATTTTTAATGCTCTAATAATTCTGAAACTAGTTGAGGGCTGTTGGAAATAATTTCAATAGTGCCACAAATATTTTCAGGATTTATAAAAATGATTTGGTTTATAAACTAAATCAAAACAAATTGCAAAAATAGAAAACACTTACCTGGAAGCTTACCTGGAAACTTACCTGGCGCTCACCGAAGCCCACCTAGACGGCCCAACACTGTTGGCCAGCCCACAGGGGCATGCCCGTCTTCTTCCTTCAGCCAGTAGGCAGAGGAGAGGCGTGGCACGCGCGCGTGGGGCTTCAGCCACCTCCTGCTTCGCTGGGTCGCGCTCTCCGTCAACCAATCTCGCGCCTGGAGACGCCTCGAAGCCCCTCTCGCCTCCCCCTCACTCGCTGCACTCTCTCCCCCCCCTCTGTTCCTCTCCCCGCAGCACACCCGGGCACGGCCGTCGCCGCCGCTCCCCGCCTGCGCGGCCACCGCCGTCGCCTCGCTTAACCCCCATGGCAAAGAGGTTCCCCGCGTCCCCCTCGACCTCTACGCTGAAGCACACAACCGCAGGCGCCCCGAACCGTTGCCATCGAGCTCGTCACCGCCGCATCTGGCCGCTGGAGGTCGTCGTCGAATCACGCCGTCAAGGACACCCCGAGCACGCTGACCATCCCATCGTCTCCACTGTGAGTTTCTGCGTCTGTTCCCCCTCTTCCCGAGCTCGTTTACGCCCCGCAGTCGTCGCCCTTGTCGACCGAACTGCGCTGCCGCCGCCAAACCTCGTCGCCGGCCACTCTTCCGGCGACTCCAGCACCAACCGTCACCTCCCCTCGATGCGCCGCACTGCCAGCTTTCCAATGGGACCGCCCGTAGCCCAAACGGCCTCCTGTAGGTGAACCCCGAGCCACTCCGGTGCGCACCGCCGCGGATTTGGTCGCCGGCGTTAAGACGCCGGTGATGATGAGGTGGCCGCTTAATTAGGCACTAATCACATCTAGTTAGCCCCTAACAGACACTGACTGTGGGCCCTAGCCGTAGTGAAACCTCACTCAACGCTTGTTTTGACCGGGATTAGTTCCTGAGTCACTGACATGCGGGACCCACCGGTCAGGTTTGACCCGGGTCAACCTGGTTGACCTACTGACGCAATGCTGCTATCATGCGGATGCAGTAATGGCTTTCTGGAATAAAGATAATCCAGGAAATTTCAGAAAATAGTATAAACTTCTAAAAATCATATAAAATCAACCGTAACTCCAAATGAAACAAATTATATATGAAAAATGATCAGAAAAATCCAATCTATCCATCTGTACCATTTTCATGCATGTTCAACCAACTTATACCCCCTGTATAGGTGAAAACATGATAATGGCATTTTAAATACCCCTTATGGAGTTTGCATATGAACCCTTGGTTCATATGGACTTCATTTAAATTGTTACTAGATGCATTAGTACAAATCATAGCATATTGCCATGTCATGATCATGCATCATATTGTCGCATTTGCATTGATTGTGTTTCTCCTTTGTTTGTCGGTGTTGTCCCCTCTCAGTAGACGACGTATTGACGATGAGTTTGATGACACCGATGAAGAACTATATTATCTTCAGAAGTTCCAGGAAAGCAAAACCCCCTTGTTCATTCCGATACAATCCTACTCTCTCGCCCCTGCTCTCTTTTACTGCATTAGGACAACACCGATTCATCTGTTACTTGCTGCGGTAGCTGAACCCCTTTATCCTTTGCATGACCTGTCATTGCCACAGTAAATAGATGAAACCCACTAGCATGAGTAGGAGTTGTTTGAGCCCTGATGTGCCTACTCATTCATGCTTGTTGTCATGCCTGCTATTGCTTAGAGTTGTGTCAGGTATGATTCATCGGGGATGAATTGGAGGTGTGTAAACATGTCCTACTATGTGTGAGCTCAGTGTGTGAACACGATTTGGTAAAGGTAGCGGTGAGAGGCCATGTAGGAGTACATGGTGGGTTGTCTCACTGCGGCCGTCCTCAGGAACTGAGTTCTGTGTTTGTGATCCATGATCAGCAACTACCACGCATTGGGATGCTTAAGTGCCCCTCTCGCCTTATTAATCAACCTGATCTCTGTCCAGGAGTTGCAACTAGTTTCTGGTGTTTGTAGGTAGTGTTAGTAGTCTACCAAGTGGCACCCGGTACAGGTGGGCTTGGGACAGACTAGGCACAGTGGCCCGGTGTACCAAGTAGCACCCGGATGGTGGGCTTGGGAACCCTGCACACATCGTTTGGGGCCGTGAGCGACACCCCGGCCGGATCTCCTTGCGGATGGAACCCGAATAGGCGATAAACCTGGACGAGAGACTTGTGTGGTTAGTCAGGTCGTGGCCGACACCCTCGCTGGGCTTCTGCTTGAAGGTTGCCGAGTACATGTCGTGTAAATGGCGGTAAGTGGTGAGAGCGTGTGTGAAGAAGTACACCCCTGCAGGGTTAACATTATCTATTCGAATAGCTGTGTCCGCGGTAAAGGACTTCTGGGTTGCCTGTACAGTTCATAGACAAGTGAAAGTGGATACTCTAAAATACGCAAGATAAGCGTGAGTGCTATGGATGGCGTTCTCGTAGGGAGACGGGAGCGGATACATAGTGGTGTATTGATATGGTGAATATGTGGACTCGTGTGCGCCACCTCAAAGAGTTACATTGCAGTCGTAGTTCAGGATAGCCACCGAGTCAAAGCTGGCTTGCTGTAGTTAAACCCCACCATCCCCTTGTTGATAATGATGCATATGTAGTTAGATCTGATGTAAGTCTTGCTGGGTACATTTGTACTCACGTTTCTTAATTTATGTTTGTGCAGAGAGACTTCAGTCTCGCTAGTAGTTCCACATGGACTTCGACGTTTAGCTTGTTACCTCAGCTACGATCTTGTGCCCTCGGCAGGATCTGATAGACAGTCAGGCTTCTCAGCCTTTTTCTTTTGTAGATGTCTGTACTCAGACATGTTAAGCTTCCGCTTGTGCTTTGACTTGTATGCTCTGATTGTTGGGTCATGAGACCCATGTGTGTAATATCTCGCTCCTCGGAGCCTATTGAATGAAATAATTGAGTTGTAGAGTCATGTTGTGATGCCATGTTGTATTTGCACATATCGAGCATATTGTGTGTATGTTATTGAAATGCCTAGTATGTGTGGGATCTGACTATCTAGTTGTTTATCCTTAGTAGCCTCTCTTACCGGGAAATGTCTCCTAGTGTTTCCACTGAGCTATGGTAGCTTGCTACTGCTCCGGAAAACTTAGGCTGGCCGGCATGTGTCCTTCTTCGTTCCTGTGTCTGTCCCCTCGGGGAAATGCCACGCGATGAATTCTGGAGTCCTGTTAGCCCGCTACAGCTCGGTTCACTGGAGTCCTGCTAGCCTAGTGCTACAGCCTGGATTCACTCGCTGATGACCGACACGTTCGATGCTGGGTCATGGATGCCTGTCCCTGTAAGTTTGTGCCACTTTGGATTTACGACTAGCCATGTCAGCCCGGGCTCCTTATCATATGGATGCTAGCGACACTATCATATACGTGTGCCAAAAGGCGCAAACGGTCCCGGGCAAAGGTAAGGCGACACCCGTGGGGATACCGTGCGTGAGGCCGCAAAGTGATATGAGGTGTTACATGTAGATCAATGTGGCATTGAGTCAGGGTCCTGACACCCACGTCACGCACACCTCCCCATGCCGAGCCACGTGCGGGAGGCATGGGAAGCTCAGCGCGCGAAGAGACTTACCGCGGTAAAAACCACCACGCCTGCCCGCACACCGTTCTTGGGCCTAGCCCAACGACGCGATTGCGCTTACGTGTGGCCTAGGCCCGGGGGCTCCTGTCGGTGTACAAAAATAGGGGTACACTTTTTGTACCCCTATAACTGTGCACGGGCAGTCTGAGCCACGGACACCACCGCACTGAGCAAGGCGAGGGAGGTGAGCCAAGGTAAGGCCGAAGCTGGAAAGGAGCAGAACGACGCCAAGACCAAGACCACAAAGAGCAAAGGAACGAAGCGGACTCCCCCGGCAAGGCGATTTTAGCAAACCTGGCAAGACTCTTGCCGTGGCAGCTTGCCCCACACCTACGGAGTGAATCACCCTTGAGTCTACAGCCCCATGGGGCAAGGATTCGGGAGACATCCCCGTGGTGGCATGCAGATCTTTGTGAAGACATTCAAGATCAGATGCACACTATAGAAGATGACGACCCTTGGCAGGATCCCAGCCAAGGAAGACCGCAAGGCCCCTGGCAAGAGCCTTGCTGGGGATGACAGCAGGCGCCACGGCAAGACCCTTGCCAGGGCCCCGGCAAGACCCTTGCCGGGGCTACGGCGAGGCCCTTGCCAAGGACATCCGTAGGGCCACCACCAGGCCCACGCCAATCCAAACCTCCACCACCGTTCGCACGCAGCTGCCGACCCAACCAATTGGGCAAGCACCTACGTGGCTGTAAGTGGATTTTCATGGAGACCCACCGCTGCGCCACCTCAGCTGCCTGCCTGCCTACATGGCACCACGGGCACCGCTGGCCAGGGCGCGTGTCGACACGAAAGGGAGCGGCGACGGACGAGTCTGGGCTCTCCCCCGTCCCCGATAAAGTAAGGACACCTAAGCAAGATGCATTAAATGCGCCTTGTCATGTAATGCGAGGGATAAACTCGTATCACTGTACCCTTTCCACCTCCTGTGTGCCACTGTGGCAACCCCTTTCCCTATAGAAGGAGGCCCAAGGCGACCAGGAGGAGGATTCGGCTTTTTGGAGCTCCTCACGCCCCATTGCTAGCCCAAGAACACAGATAAACAAACCACCAAAGCAGGAGTAGGGTTTTACGCATCCTCGTGGCCCGAACCTAAATAAAGAACCCGTGTGCTATCTGTTTGATCCGCCCTTCTCATGACCCCGCTCCCGCAACTGTAGTAGGGATTCTTGTGATCCCATAGGTGTCGTCCTCGCACCGACAGCCGCAATGGGGAAGGAAGTCAAATATAGTTACTACCTCCATTTTTTTGTACACAAGTCCAGTATTATCAAAATTACAATTTGTAAAGGGCCACTAACACTAATCGAGGCAAAATTGATGGGGTTAGCAACCAAGGACATTAATATCCCTTGCATGCATGCGGAAGTGAGAAGGTTGGTTTGCATGGCGCTGCATTATTCAAGCGACGAGGAGTGAGATGGTTAGCTCTTTGGTCTTTGGAGAAAAAAATACGCATTAATTGACACATGAAACGAGGATTTGTATCGATTAAATCCCGTGAAGGAAAACCCCGCCTTTCTTTTTTAACACTAGTACTCCTAGTACGTACGTACTTATCCTGTTTGGGTCTAGGCCTTGCATTGCCAAACTTCACCACACATTTTTGCCAAGCTTGCCTAAAGTTTTCAAAATGAGAAGGAGGTACACTTGCGCACGGCTGTCGCGGTCGCACCGCACCCTCACACGGTCGCTCTTGCACGCCACAGTCGCACCGCACCCTCACACAGTCGCTCCTGCACGCCGCACACCCAACCAAGGGAACGCACCCTCACTGACACGTGCTGTCGCATGTGAACAAACCAAACTCAGCCATCCTATCGCTGACACATAATTTTCATTCATAGAGTATGTTTATCCAACCGCATGTTGGGGAGTATCCGTACGGCACGTGCGGTGGTCTGTTGGGGAAGAAGAAGAGGTGAGGAAGAAGGAAAGAAGGGTTAGGAGACGTAGGATATTCATCCAATCGCCTGAAATGGTAGACTAACCCAAGTCAGGCGACTTGCATAACAAATATATGTTTTACACAACAAAAGATCCATAAAAACAACAACATAAAGAAAAACGATCACTACTCGCGGAAAGAGACAGCCTCGTCGTCTGTGGCTGCCGACGCGAACTAGCCGTCATTGCCGATGTGTGTCTCCGCACCGTGGTTGTCCTCGGCCTCCAGCTACTCGTTCAAGCGGAGCGTGCGGGCGCTCTGCACAGACGAGAGCACAGCCCGGTTCAAGTCGAGGACATCCGGTTCCGCCTGCAGGAGGGCCTCGATGGCAACGGCATCCGCGCGCTCCGCGTCGAGTCGAGCCTCCGCCGCCAGGTTCAAGTCCAGGACGTCCGGTTCTGCCTGCAGGAGGGCATCGATGAGAGCGGCATCCGCATGCTCCGTGTCGAGTCGAGCCTCCACCGCCCGGTTCAAGTCCAAGACGTCCGGTTCCGCCTACAGGAGGGCGTCGCTGAGAGCGGCATCCATGCGCTCTGCATCGAGTCGAGCCTCTGCCGCCCGATTCAAGTCCAGGACGTCCGGTTCCGCCTGCAGGAGGGCCTCGATGGCAGCGGCATCCGCGCGCTCCGCCTCAAGTTGAGCCTCCGCCACCCGGTTCACATCCACGACATCCAGCTCCACCTGCAGGAGAGCCTCGATGGGAGCGGCATGCGCGTGCTCCGCGTCAAGTTGAGCCTCTGCCTCCCGGTTCTCCTTTAGTATCACCATGTTGAACCGCTGGTCCGCCTGCACCTTGGGGGACTCATACGCCGGCACGAAGTCGACGTCCACCGTCTCATACCCATCGGGGGCCTTTTGCGCCGCGACCTCCGCCATGAACATTGGATCGGCTTCCTCCTCCTCGTAGCTTGGCTCCAGAGAACTCGGGGATTGGCCCGCCGCAAAGCGAGCTTGGGAAGGAAAGTTTGTGGCGCCGACCGCCGCCGCGATTTCTGCGTGGCGTTCCGGCGTCAGCATCTTGTAGTAAGTGGTATTGCGGTGCACCATGGCTTTCCGGCGAACTAGGGGACACTTAATGCAGGCTAGGGGATCGAAAGGTGGGGGAATGGGCTGGAGATTTGGTGTGGTTTTAGGGCAGTGGCTGGCGTAGGCCGAGCAACGAAGGTTATGGTGTGAATAGTGGTTCCGGTGACGACCGGTCAATCGGTTTTGACTGTACATCACACTTGTCACGTTCGCGTTGTAGCCTGGCACGTTGGACCCTCCATGTCGCTCACCGAATGGAACGCGCTTCGTCTTGTGGGACCACACTTGAAAGCAAACCGACGTCCCTCCCCCTCCCCCGCCCGCGTCATTTATTATACCACCACTCCCTCTCTTTTATGCGGAGTAAATAAAAACAGAGGGAGTATACTACGGATGAGGATCGCCTGACGTGGCCGAACCCATTGAGTAACTGACATGCGGGGCCTAGCAAGCATGGGGTCCGCCAGTAAGTGACCAAAAGGGAGGGTAAGGCAGGGATACCTATGTCAGAGGATCCACTTCCACTATACTACTTTGACCAAATGTTAGAGTAATAATATATGACATGCAACTTACACAAATGTTAGAGTACTAATATATGACATGCAACTTACACAAAGCATACAGGGTCTAATGCGTTTTTCGTGGCTAACTTTGACCAAATGTTAGAGTAATAATATGTGACATGCAACTTACACAAAGCATACGGTCAAATTCGTATGTGAAAGGAGTTTCCAATGATATAATTTTCACATTATACATCTCATGTACTATTAATCTTGTAAATAGTCAAATTGGAAACCATCTCGAGTACAAATCTAGGAGTACGTACGAATCTAACAATATTGATTGGACGTTGTTGAATGTTGATACCTTTTTGATCAAAGTAGAGATACTTTGACTACACATAAAACTTATATGTAAACTAGAAAGGATAAGAGGGAGTATATTTTACGTTCAAAAATGAAACGAACATTGAATACCCTTTATATATGATTTGCGGATGCTATGATCACCGGTTCAAAATTTTGAATCCGCCTTAGGTATCACGTGCCCCCACTCATTCCCTCTCGATTTCATCTCGGGGTCCAGAGATCTATTGAAAGAGGACTAGGGTGGGTACATGCGAATGATACTCAGCGGAATGTTCAAATGAGGCATGCGGGAGGATGGACTCGACTGGAGGGCGACATGATCGATGGAGAAGAGGGTTGGAGAGGAATGAGAAATAAGCAAACGCCACATGATTATACTTGAACGGCTCAAATAAACAACAAGTTGTCTTGCTTGGCCTACATAGTGAAAGGCCAAATGCGCAACACGGAGCACTAACGCTCGAATATGGCCGGGAAAACAGGGAAACCGACATGTGGGGCACACCCATCGGGACAACGTAGTGCAGACTAGTCCAATGGAGGAGCTGGCCCACGACCTCCTCGCCATCGAAAACCGTTCATGTGGGTCGTTGGGGCCAACAACGGGGCGCAGCTCCAGCACCGCCTCTGGACACGGCGACCGTGGTGAGCGACATGCTCGTATCGTCGCTAGACATGGTCGGTTTCAGTGTGCCGAGGGTGGCGTTTGGTTTGTGCCCAAGGTTGCCCCATCAAAGCATTGGGTTGCCAAAATTTTGGTTGAGGTATTGGTTGCCCATGATTTGGCCGACATTGGCAAGAAAAATGAACTAGAGTTGGCTAGAGTTCATTGGCATGCCAAAGAAATGGCAACCATCCAAACAAAGACCAATCTTTGGGTCATGACCAAAATTTTGGTTGAGGTATTGGTTGCCCATAATTTGGCCGACATTGGCAAGAAAAATGAACTAGAGTTGGCTAGAGTTCATTGGCATGCCAAAAAAATGGCAACCATCCAAACAAAGACCAATCTTTGGGTCATGACCAAAATTTTGGTAAGGGGCTCTTTGGCCACAATCCAAACACACCCCAACACCCGACTCGTCGAGGATGCACGGGGCACCGCGACGCGTCCGCGGAGTGGTGTAGCGCGGCCAACTGCATCCTCTAGACCTGAGACCATGCCGGGTCGTCTTGCTTTTTCAATGACATGCGGGGATCGCATGTGAGCAAAGGGCATCTCCAACGTTGCCACGACTGCAGCTGATTACCCTGGCACACCAAGACCCTCGTCCCTCGCGCCTTCGCGTGGTGCGTTCCCAGCCAACGCCAGCTGCCTGCATTCATACTGTCTGTTTGTATGTCATCGTTAAGAGGCTCGGTGCCCGAGGAACCAACTCCGGCGACTTAATGACGCACCCCGACGCTTGGCCTCACCGGAATGCGCTACTTAAAGTGGCAACGCCCAGCTAACATCCACACCATAGAGCATCATCCTCCTACCTGGCACCACATCTGCCATGACCGCAAGTGCGAACGCTCTACGGGAGAGCTTATCGTTGGGGATGAAGCTCGAGGTCACCGCCCTCACTCAAGTCGCCTCTCGCGACGCAATAGTGGCGTAGCCGGACGCAGACGCGACCGCATAAGATGTGGCCACGCTGGGGGCCAACGATGGGAGCATCGTCAGCCACGCGTCCTACTTGCCGCCGTCCAAAGTCTGGCACCGCCAAGGTCGGGGACTCCTCAAAGGATGAGTAGGGCATGGGAGGCGGCCGGGCATGGTGTGCCAACTGGTCGGTCCGTATCCCGTGTTCTACTCTTCCTCGCCGGAGACCGCACCTTCACTTCACGGGTCTTGAACCCTGCCCCTGTACATAGAGATCGCAGATGGAGGACGTTGGTCGCCGCTGTAGAATAGGTTTAGGGTCGGGTTTCTTTTATTTTTCTGTCCTATAAAAGTTCAAAATGTAATGAAAATCTGCCGTGTTTGCATTAATCTCGGCCGGTGTATATGAACTTTCACAATAATATACATATTGTAGGAGTACTAGCAAGATGCCCGTGCGTTGCACGAAAGATCAAGATCTTGTGGGAGAAAAGGATGAACGAGGGAAAGCCTTATCTGCAAATGTGGAGAGGAGTGCGGGTAAATTGTCATAGTTCCCTTCCTATCCGTTAGATATAGATCGGACGGCCTATATTGCAGGATGACAGACAGACCATCATCACCAACTCTGCTTTTTATTGAACCGAGACAAATCTAACATGCGAAGTAAAATAAACAAATAGGGTCTATAGATACACAAATTATCTTAGGCACTCCAATAGTACGTCCACTACACATTCACGCATTTCACATCTTTCTACATCTACGGAAGCCTACGAATGGGTTAATGTAAATTGCCTCTCTCTCTCCTCCCCTGATTTTCATGGTGGTGGGCCCCTCCCTCCCCCCAATCTACAATCAACAGCTCATATGTTTCACATTACGTTAATTACGTAACTGGGATTACGTAGGTGTAGAATTACTCGTCCTAAAAAACCCAACTAAGCCAACCTCCTACCATATCGCACGGGAAAAGACACAGCCGCGCTGTTTTAGTCGGGATTACCGGATTACTAGTAGTAGTATCGATGGATCGCGCGAAGCAACAAATTTTTATTTTGAGGGGGCGAAGCACCTAGTTTAAAAGGAAAAAAGGTGGTACACTCACAACACTCCTGTCGCGGTCGCATTGCACCCCACACACGTTCGGTCCTGCACACGGCTCACGCAAACGGAACGCGCTTCGGCTTGCCTCTTCACTGACACGTGGGACTGCACTTGGAGAAACCGACCATGCGCCAAACTGCCCCAGCCCACCACACGAAAATCCCCCCCCCCACACCCAAAAACTCCCCTCGCCAATAATATTCCCCAAACCCCGCTCCCCCCTGTCCCCCTCCACTCCATTCGCTCCGCCAAAGCCGCCCTCCCCGCCACGCCAATACGTCGGTGCCGCGGTTCGGCGATCCTCTCGCTCCCACAGTATGCTCTCATAGACTGCCGTCCTCTAGCCGCGCCGCCACCTCTGGCTACGTCCTTGTGGAGGTGCATGGCGGTCAGGGCCGCCACCGCTGGCGATGTTCGTGTGGAGATGCACGGTGGTCAGCTTCTCACACAGTACGCGCATTCTAGACTGAGGCCCCGCTCATGTCGGTGTAGCGTTGAATGTTAGCTGATAGACGCTGTTAATCTCACTGTTTGCCGAAGTAGTTTACTGTCAATATGCTTTGCTTAAGAAGCTTCCTTGCCATGTTCTGCACTCAATCTGCTTAGCTGAGATGGCATGCCAAGGCCGATTAGTTGCTAAAATATCCTGCCATATATTTATTGTGACATAGATTGCCATGGTCTAGTAGCCAATCTGTTAGGTGAAATAGCTCTACACCGTTTTATACTCAATTTTTGTTGTTGCGATGACCTTTGATAGTTCAATGGCTGTGTGCTCGGCCTCATTGACTGCTGAAACAGCCTGCCATAATTTAGCACTCAAATCTGTTTGCTGAATTAGCTTTACATATATTTCGTTACTTAGATCTGCTCGTCCAAATATCTTGCCATAGCTTTAGACATCGACCTAGGTATTTTTTTTCTGGACTTCATAAAAAAGCATATATGTTTTTCCTGTAATATCTAGTAGAAGAACTAATTTGTATGTCTAACAGATGGACATGACTTGGATAACTTCTGCTCAAAGATTCTCCGCAGCATATGTCGAGGGGGTTGAAAACTTCATGAACTTTATCAGAGCTTAGTACGATGGTCCGAAATCAGATGTGCTCTGCCCGTGTAGCAGTTGTATGAATTCAGTTACAATACCCCAGTCAACTGTGCAAAATCATCTACACTTGTATGGGATGTCGGTCACATATATTAGGTGGGTTCATCATGGTGAAGCTGTGAACATCAATGTTATTGACTACGTGGAAGCAACAGATCACCATCTTGATCTACCTGATGCTCAGGTGGAAGAGGAGGAGGAGGTGGTGGTGGCGAAGCCAGTGAGTTTGACCAACATTGAAACAACGCTACGAAATGCTCGTGCATTCCGTGAACTTTCACATGCAGAAGAAAAACGGTGGGCACGCATGTTGGAATAATGCAACGTTGCTGTCACCCCAGGAAATAAGCTGTCAGTATTCTCAGTTGTGGTCACCTTTCTTCAGGTGAAGACATCTGAGTGGATGACGAACAAATCATTCGATGCGATGTTGGCTGCTTTCCGCAAATCTTTCCCAGACGCGTCTGAGCTGCCACACACCTACAGTAAAATGAAGAATTTCCTTCGTGCAGTTGGAATTGGATATGATATGATCTATGTTTGTAAGAATAATTGTGTTCTATTCCGGAAGGATTATGCCAACTTAAGTGAATGCCTGAAATGTAAATCATCAAGATGGAAAGATGGCGATGTTGTGAAGAGTATTCTTCATAATGTTCTTAGACATTTTCCAATTACACCAAGATTGCAGAGGTTGTTTCATGATGCTGAAACAAGAGAGGATGTACTGTGGCATTCTAGGAACCAGGAGTACAGAGATCAGAATGTAATGAGCCATCCATCTCATGGTAGTGAGTGGAAAAGCTTCAATGATAAACACAAAGAGTTTGCTGCTGACCCGAGAAACATTAGACTTGGTTTAGCTTCAGATGGATTTAACCCATTTGGCCACCAGAGCACCACATATAGCATGTGGCCAGTGCTTGTTATCCCTTACAACATGCCTCCAAATGTCTGCACCAAAGAATCAAACTATATGATGGCCTTGCTCATCCCAGGTCCAAAAAGTCTTGGAAAGGATTTTGATTTTTTCATGGAGCCTCTTGTGGAGGAACTTCAACAACTATGGAAGGGTGTTCACACTTGAGACCTATATAGCAGCCCACCAGCTGATTTCTTTCTGCATGCTGTTGTAATTTGGTGCATCCATGATTATCCGGCTTTGGGCACTATGTCAGGGCGAACGACACATGGTTACAATGCATGTGTTCGCTGTGACAGGAATCCGTTGTCATATGCAATACTTAGCAAGATCTGCTACATTGGACACCGCCCTTTCCTTGCCAAGGACAAGCCGCATCCTAGAAAATACAGAAGACATGTGTTCAATGCAAAGCATGAAAACCGTGATGCGCCAAAGAGGCTCACCGCCGATGAGTTGCAAGTGGAATTAGAGAAGGTCAGGCATATTACACCAGGAAACCATCCTAGTAATGGTAGCAGGAAAAGTAAGCATGGCACGGTAGAAGAGAGATTATTGTTTACCCGCAGGTCCACTTTGTGGGACTTGGAGTATTGGAAAGATTTGGATCTGCGGCATAATCTTGATGTGATGCACATCGAGAAAAATATATGTGATAGCATTATCGGCACACTTCTTAACATTGAAGGCAAGACGATAGATACCTTAAAATCTAGGATTGATTTGACACACCTGGGTATCAGAAAGGATTTGCAGGTGCAAGATGAAGGTAAACCACGGGATATGGCACCAGCTGTGTACGTCTTGGACAAGGTAAAAAGAAAAGAATTCTGCGAGGTCCTGTCACGTGTGAGATTCCCACATGGATTTGCTTCCAACCCTGAAAGGAGAGTCAGTGCAGATGGACACAAGGTACAAGGGTTGAAAACTCATGACTGCCACGTCCTACTTCAAAGGGTTTTACCTGTTATCCTTAGAGGATTGGGCCGCCCTGACTTATACAAAGCAGTTGCAGAGTTGGGACAATTCTTCAGGGAACTCTGCAGTAGAAATACCAGGATAGATGCTTTGGAGCGTCTTAGAGACAAGATACCAACTATCCTATGCGACCTTGAGAAGATATATCCTCCAACCTTGTTTAATGTGATGGTGCATTTAGCTGTTCATCTACCTGATGAGGCACTACTTAGAGGTCCAGTACATTATGGCTGGATGTACCCTATTGAAAGGCGGCTAGGCACTTTCAAAGGCTATGTTAGGAACAGAGCTAGACCCGAGGGTTCCATTGCAGAGGCCTACATTGATATAGAAGCGTTGACATTCTGCTCAAAATACATTGAAACAGCTGATCAGCTTAGCAAAGAGGTGGGTGAAGACAATCCCGGGCTCAATGTTTTCGATTATTCTGTTCGAGTTATAGGGAAGAGTCGACAAGAGGACAAACCTAAAGATTTGGACGAGATGGTTTGGTATGTGTTGAATAACTGTCCTGAGATACTACCTTATATCAAGTAACTGCAGTACTGCAGCTTATACATCGTAATCTACTAAACTTGCAGCACATTCTTATATATTTAGATGTTTCACGCGATCACTATGTTGTGCAACATCTACAAAGAGGAGTTACTACCGCAAAATCCAAGAAACATTGACAAACTGGTTATGGCAGGATTTGCGAAATGGTTCAAGAACCATGTAAGCTTTTGAAGTGCACATTCAGTTTTTTTAATATATTGAGTACATAAGATGATCAGCTTGTCTATTTTCTAACCATAGGTTAAGAAGATGCGGGAGGATGGGCAGGCAGTTGATGATGCCCTTTACTCACTAGCAATGGGTCTTGATACTCGGGTAAGACATTATGAATCTTGCGTTGTTGGAGATGTGCACTACAACACCCTTGCATGAGACGAAGGCAGGAAGACACAAAACAATGCCATCATGAGCACAGATACGTATGACAAAGAGACAACTAAAATGTATGCTAACATAACAGACATTGTTTAGTTGCATTATATCTCCAGTTTCGAGGATCATCGGTGTGTAGTTTTGTTGTGCTGTTGTTGGTATAACCTGTTTTCCAGGATCGCAAAACATAGAGTTGATGATTATTTCAAATCCATCAATGTCAAGGCGGCGTAGCAGACCAACGAGCCTTTTATTTTGGCAAATCAAGCAACACAGATATTTTTCTTGGAAGACACATTTGCTCGTAGCGATGACTGGAGAGTATAGCAAAGGTTTGAGCAGAGGAATTCGTTTAATGAAGTTGCACAACAAGCTGATGCTTACACTTCTCCTGATGTACAAGATAACACAGATGTTCCTAATATCTTTGAGAACCATCACATCAATGACGCCGGCGAAAAGATTGCATGTCGTGCTCTGGACATACAAGCGTTGATCAAGAAGAAGCCAACATTCGAGGACGTTGAGGACGAAGAAGAAGATGACACCGTGGGGAATTACGATTCAGACTGGTACACATGGCGAAGATGTTGACGCTGCTACTGCGGATGATGATTACATTGCTTTTGTCGTATTTTCCTGTCAGAAGACGTTTTTTTATCTACTTTGCGAAATTGTGTTTGCTATCAACTGAAACCTGATGAACATGTTGTTTAGTATTTTGCTGTGAGAACACCACTTGTTATGTATGCTGATTTGTGTTTGGTGATTGTATGACAAGTAAAACTGTTGGAAATATACCCTAGAGGCAATAATAAAATGATTATTATTATATTTCCTTGTTCATGATAATTGTCAACTATTCATGCTACAATTGTGTTATCCGGAAATCGTAATACATGTGTGAATAAATAGACCACAACATGTCCCTAGTAAGCCTCTAGTTGACTAGCTCATTGATCAACAGATAGTCATGGTTTCCTGACTATGGACATTGGATGTTGTTGATAATGGGATCACATCATTAGGAGAATGATGTGATAGACAAGACCCAATCCTAAGCATAGCACAAGATCGTGTAGTTCGTTTGCTAGAGCTTTTCCAATGTCAAGTATCATTTCCTTAGACCATGAGATTGTGTAACTCCCGGATACCGTAGGAGTGCTTTGGGTGTACCAAACGTCACAACGTAACTGGGTGACTATAAAGGTACACTACAGGTATCCCCGAAAGTATCTCTTGGGTTGACACGGATCGAGACTGGGATTTGTCACTCCGTATGACGGAGAGGTATCTCTGGGCCCACTCGGTAATGCATCATCATAATGAGCTCAATGTAACCAAGTGTTTGGTCACGGGATCATGCATTACGGTACGAGTAAAGTGACTTGCCGGTAACGAGATTGAACGAGGTATTGCAATACCGACGATCGAATCTCAGGCAAGTAACGTACCGATTGACAAAGGGAATTGTATACGAGATTACTTGAATCCTTGACATCGTGGTTCATCCGATGAGATCATCGAGGAGCTGTTGGTTATTGAGCAGAGAGTCGTCTCGGTCATGTCTGCATGTCTCCCGAACCCATAGGGTCTACACACTTAAGGTTCGGTGACTCTAGGGTTGTAGAGATATTAGTATGCGGTAACCCGAAAGTTGTTCGGAGTCCCGGATGAGATCTCGGACGTCACGAGGAGTTCCGGAATGGTCCGGAGGTAAAGAATTGTATATACGAAGTCCTGTTTCGGCCATCGAGAAAGTTTCGGGGGTCACTGGTATTGTTCCAGGACCACCGGAAGGGTCCCGGGGGTCCACCGGGTGGGGCCACCTATCCCGGAGGGCCCCATGGGCTGAAGTGGGGAAGGGAACCAGCCCCTGGTGGGCTAGTGCGCCCCCCTTGGGCCTCCCCCTGCGCCTAGGGTTGGAAACCCTAGGGGTGGGGGGCGCCCCACTTGGCTTGGGGGGCAAGCCACCCCCTTGGCCGCCGCCCCTCTAGGGGTCGGCGCCCCCCAGGGCCCCTATATAAAGAGGGGGGAGGGAGGGTTGCACACCCCTGCTCCTGGCGCTTCCCTCTCCCTCCGCACCACCTCTCCCTCTCGCTGAGCTTGGTGAAGCCTTGCCGAGATCACCGCTACTTCCACCACCACGCCGTTGTGCTGCTGGATCTCCATCAACCTCCCCCTCCCCCTTGCTGGATCAAGAAGGAGGAGACGTCTTCCCAACCGTACATGTGTTGAACGCAGAGGTGCCGTCCATTCGGCACTAGGATCTCCGGTGATTTGGATCACGACGAGTAGGACTCCCTCAACCCCGTTATCTTGAATGCTTCCGCTCGCGATCTACAAGGGTATGTAGATGCACTCCTCTCTCTCTTTGCTAGATGACTCCATAGATTAATCTTGGTGAAGCGTAGAAATTTTTTATTTTCTGCAACGTTCCCCATCAGTGGCATCAGGAGCTAGGTCTATGCGTAGTTTCTTTGCACGAGTAGAACACAAATTTGTTGTGGGCGTAGATGTTGTCAATTTTCTTGTCACTACTAGTCTTATCTTGTTTCGGCAGCATCATTGGATGAAGCGGCCCGGACCAACCTTACATGTACGCTTATGTGAGACAGGTTCCACCGACTGACATGCACTAGTTGCATAAGGTGGCTAGCGGGTGTCTGTCTCTCCCACTTTAGTCGGATCCGATTCGATGAAAAGGGTCCTTATGAAGGGTAAATAGAAATTGGCATATCACGTTGTGGCTTTCACATAGGTAAGAAACGTTCTTGCTAGAACCCTATTGCAGCCACGTAAAAACATGCAACAACAATTAGAGGACGTCTAACTTGTTTTTGCAGCATATGCCTTGTGATGTGATATGGCCAAAAGTTGTGATGAATGATATATATGTGATGTATGAGATCATGTTCTTGTAATAGGAATCACGACTTGCATGTCGATGAGTATGACAACCGGCAGGAGCCATAGGAGTTGTCTTAATTATTGTATGACCTCCATGTCAATGATTAAACGCCATGTAATTACTTTACTTTATTGCTAAACCGTTAGCCATAGTAGTAGAAGTAATAGTTGGCGAGCAACTTCATGGAGACACGATGATGGAGATCATGATGATGGAGATCATGGTGTCATGCCAGTGACGAAGATGATCATGGCGCCCCGAAGACGGAGATCAAAGGAGCAATATAATATTGGCCATATCATGCCACTATTTGATTGCATCTGATGTTTATCATGTTTTTGCATCTTATTTGCTTAGAACGGCTGTAGTAAATAAGATGATCCCTCATAATAATTTCAAGAAAGTGT
Organism: Triticum dicoccoides; assembly: GCF_002162155.2. Lineage (NCBI taxonomy): Eukaryota > Viridiplantae > Streptophyta > Magnoliopsida > Poales > Poaceae > Triticum > Triticum dicoccoides. Next base: position 114,744,805 of record NC_041383.1, read on the forward strand.
TCCCCCTAACTGTGCGCCGTTGCGAAAGTTTGTTGTTTCGAAGCATCACGTGATGATCGGGTGTGATAGATTCTAACGTTCACATACAACGGGTGTAAGACAGATTTACACGTGCATAAACACTTAGGTTAACTTGACGAGCCTAGCATGTACAGACATGGCCTCGGAACACAAGAGACCGAAAGGTCGAACATGAGTTGTATGGAAGATACGATCAACATGGAGATGTTCACCGATGATGACTAGTCCGTCTCACGTGATGATCAGACACGGCCTAGTTGACTTAGATCATGTAACACTTAGATGACTAGAGGGATGACTAATCTGAGTGAGAGTTCATTAAATAATTTGATTATATGAACTTAATTATCATGAACTTAGTCTAAAAACCTTTGCAAAAATGTCGTGTAGATCAAATGGCCAACGCTCATGTCAACCTCAACTTCAACGCGTTCCTAGAGAAAACCAAGCTGAAAGATGATGGCAGCAACTATTCGGACTGGGTCCGAAACCTGAGGATCATCCTCATAGCTGCCAAGAAAGCATATGTCCTAGAAGGACCGCTAGGTGAAGCACCCATCCCAGAGAACCAAGAAGTTATGAACACTTGGCAGTCACGTGCTGATGATTACTCCCTCGTTTAGTGCGGCATGCTTTACCGCTTAGAACCGGGGCTCCAAAAGCGTTTTGAGCAACACGGAGCATATGAGATGTTCGAAGAGCTGAAAATGGTTTTCCAAGCTCATGCCCGGGTCGAGAGATATGATGTCTCTGACAAGTTCTACAGTTGTAAGATGGAGGAAAATAGTTCTGTCACTGAGCACATACTCAAATGTCTAGGTTGCACAACCGCTTGTCCCAGCTGGACATTAACCTCCCGGACGAGGCGGTCATTTACAGAATCCTTCAGTCGCTCCCACCTAGCTACAAGAGCTTTGTGATGAACTACAATATGCTGGGGATGGTGAAAACTATTCCTGAAGTATTTTCAATGCTAAAATCAGCGGAGGTGGAAATAAAAAAGGAACATCAAGTGTTAATGGTCAATAAAACCACTAGTTTCAAGAAAGGCAAGGGTAAGAAGAACTTCAAGAAGGATGGCAAGGGAGTTGCCGCGCCCGGTATGCCAGTTACCGGGAAGAAGCCAAAGAATGGACCCAAGCGTGAGACTGAGTGCTTTTATTGCAAAGGGAAGGGTCACTGGAAGCGGAACTGCCCCAAATACTTAGCGGGCAAGAAGGCCGGCTACACTAAAGGTATATGTGATATACATGTAATTGATGTGTACCTTACCAGTACTCGTAGTAGCTCCTGGGTATTTGATACTGGTGCCGTTGCTCATATTTGTAACTCAAAGCACGAGCTGCGGAATAAGCGGAGACTGGCGAAGGACGAGGTGACGATGCGCATCGGGAATGGTTCCAAGGTCGATGTGATCGCTGTCGGCACGCTACCTCTACATTTACCTACGGGATTAGTTTTAAACCTCAATAATTGTTATTTAGTGCCAACTTTGAGCATGAACATTGTATCTGGATCTCGTTTAATACGAGATGGATACTCATTTAAATCCGAGAATAATGTTTGTTCTATTTATATGAGAGATATGTTTTATGGTCATGCCCCGCTTACACATATTCATAGTGTGAATACCAAAAGATGTAAGGTTGATAATGATAGTCCCACATACTTGTGGCACTGCCGCCTTGGTCACATTGGTGTCAAGCACATGAAGAAGCTCCATGCTGATGGACTTTTAGAGTCTCTCGATTATGAATCATTTGATACATGCGAACCATGCCTCATGGGTAAAATGACCAAGACTCTGTTCTCCGGAACAATGGAGCGAGCAACCAACTTATTGGAAATCATACATACTGATGTGTGTGGTCCAATGAGCATTGAGGCTCGCGGAGGCTATTGTTATGTTCTCACTCTCACTGATGACTTAAGTAGATATGGGTATGTCTACTTGATGAAACACAAGTCTGAGACCTTTGAAAAGTTCAAGGAATTTCAGAATGAGGTAGAGAATCAACGTGACCGAAAAATAAAGTTCTTACGATCAGATTGTGGAGGAGAATATTTAAGTCACGAATTTGGTACGCACTTAAGGAAATGTGGAATCATTTCACAACTCACGCTGCCTGGAACACCTCAGCGTAACGGTGTGTCCGAACGTCTTAATCGCACTCTATTGGATATGGTGCGATCTATGATGTCACTCACCGATTTACCCCTATCATTTTGGGGATACGCTCTAGAGACAACTACATTCACTTTGAATAGGGCACCGTCTAAATCCGTTGAGACCACAATGTATGAATTATGGTTTGGGAAGAAACCTAAGCTGTCGTTTCTAAAAGTTTGGAGATGCGATGCTTATGTCAAGAAACTTCAACCTGAAAAGCTCGAACTCAAGTCGGAAAAATGCGTATTCATAGGATACCCTAAGGAAACCATTGGGTATACCTTCTACCTTAGATCCGAAGGCAAGATCTTTGTTGCCAAGAACGGGTCCTTTCTAGAGAAAGAGTTTCTCTCAAAAGAAGTAAGTGGGAGGAAAGTAGAACTCGATGAAGTACTACCTCTTGAACCGGAAAGTAGTGCAGCTCAGGAAAATGTTCCTGTAGTGCCTACACTGACTGGAGAGGAAATTAATGATGATGATCAAGGTACTTCGGATCAAGTTGCTACTGAACTTCGTAGGTCCACAAGGACACGTTCCACACCAGAGTGGTATGGCAACCCTGTCCTGGAAATCATGTTTTTAGACAACGGTGAACCTTCGAACTATGAAGAAGCGATGGCGGGCCCAGATTCCAACAAATGGCTTGAAGCCATGCAATCCAAGATACGATCCATGTATGAAAACAAAGTATGGACTTTGACAGACTTACTCGATGACCGGCGAGCGATAGAAAATAAATGGATCTTTAAGAAGAATACAGACGCGGATGGCAATGTTATCATCTATAAAGCTTGACTTGTCGCTAAGGGTTATCGGTAAATTCAAGGGCTTGACTACGATGAGACTTTCTCTCCCGTAGCGAAGCTGAAGTCCGTACGAATCATGTTAGCAATTGCCGCATACTATGATTATGAGATATGGCAAATGGACGTCAAAACGGCATTCCTTAATGGCTATCTTAAGGAAGAACTGTATATGATGCAGCCGGAAGGTTTTGTCGATCCTGAGAATGCTAACAAGGTATGCAAGCTCTAGCGATCCATTTATGGGCTGGTGCAAGCATCTCAGAGTTGGAGCAGTCACTTTGATGAGATGATCAAAGCGTTTGGGTTTACGCAGACTTATGGAGAAGCCTGCGTTTACAAGAAAGTGAGTGGGAGCTCTGTAGCATTTCTCATATTATATGTGGATGACATACTTTTGATGGGAAATGATATAGAACTTTTGGACAGCATTAAGGCTTACTTGAATAAGTGTTTTTCAATGAAGGACCTTGGAGAAGCTGCTTACATATTAGGCATCAAGATCTATAGAGATAGATCTAGATGCCTCATAGGTATTTCACAAAGCACATACCTTGATAAGATATTGAAGAAGTTCAATATGGATCAGTCCAAGAAGGGGTTCTTGCCTGTGTTGCAAGGTGTGAAATTGAGCTCGGCTCAATGTCCGACCACGGCAAAAGATAGAGAAAAGATGAGTGTCGTCCCCTATGCCTCAACCATAGGGTCTATCATGTATGCCATGCTGTGTACCAGACCTGATGTAAACCTTGTCGTAAGTTTGGTAGGAAGGTACCAAAGTAATCCCGGCATGGAACATTGGACAGCGGTCAAGAATATCCTGAAGTACCTCAAAAGGACTAAGGATATGTTTCTCGTTTATGGAGGTGACGAAGGGCTCGTCGTAAAGGGTTATGTCGATGCTAGCTTCCACACAGATTTGGACGACTCTAAGTCACAAACCGGATACGTGTATATTTTGAATGGAGGGGTAGTAAGCCGGTGCAGTTGCAAGCAGAGCATCATGGCGGGATCTACATGTGAAGCGGAGTACATGGCAGCCTCGGAGGCAGCGCATGAAGCAATCCGGATGAAGCAATTCATCACCGACCTAGGAGTTATACCCAGTGCATCGGGCCCAATCACCCTCTTCTGTGACAACACTGGAGCTATTGCCCTTGCCAAGGAGCCCAGGTTTCACAAGAAGACCAAGCACATCAAGCGTCACTTCAACTCCATTTGTGAAAATGTTCAAGATGGAGACATAGATATTTGCAAAGTGCATACAGATCTGAATGTTGCAGATCCGTTGACTAAACCTCTTTCGCGAGCAAAACATGATCAACACCAGAACTCTATGGGTGTTCGATTCATCACAATGTAACTAGATTATTGACTCTAGTGCAAGTGGGAGACTGTTGGAAATATGCCCTAGAGGCAATAATAAAATGATTATTATTATATTTCCTTGTTCATGATAATTGTCTATTATTCATGCTATAGGTGTGTTATCTGGAAATCGTAATACATGTGTGAATAAATAGACCACAACACGTCCCTAGTAAGCCTCTAGTTGACTAGCTCATTGATCAACAGATAGTCATGGTTTCCTGACTATGGACATTGGATGTCGTTGATAACGGGATCACATCATTAGGAGAATGATGTGATGGACAAGACCCAATCCTAAGCATAGCACAAGATCGTGTAGTTCATTTGCTAGAGCTTTTCCAATGTCAAGTATCATTTCCTTAGACCATGAGATCGTGTAACTCCCGGATACCGTAGGAGTGCTTTGGGTGTACCAAACGTTACAACGTAACTGGGTGACTATAAAGGTATACTACAGGTATCCCTGAAAGTATCTGTTGGGTTGACACGGATTGAGACTGGGATTTGTCACTCCGTATGACGGAGAGGTATCTCTGGGCCCACTCCATAATGCATCATCATAATGAGCTCAATGTGACCAAGTGTTTGATCACGGGGTCATGCATTACGGTATGAGTAAAGTTAACTGCCGGTAACGAGATTGAACGAGGTATTGGGATACCGACGATCGAATGTCGGGCAAGTAACGTACCGATTGACAAAGGGAATTGTATACGGGATTACTTGAATCCTCAACATCATGGTTCATCTGATGAGATCATCGAGGATCATCTCGGAGCCAACATGGGTATCCAGATCCCGCTGTTGGTTATTGACCAGAGAGTCGTCTCGGTCATGTCTGCATGTCTCCCGAACCCGTAGTGTCTACACACTTAAGGTTCGGTGACGCTAGGGTGGTAGAGATATTAGTATGCGGTAACCTGAAAGTTGTTCGGAGTCCCGGATGAGATCCAGGACGTCACGAGGAGTTCCGGAATGGTCCGGAGGTAAAGAGTTGTATATAGGAAGTCCAGTTTCGGCCATCGGGAAAGTTTCGGGGGTCACCGGTATTGTACCGGGACCACCGGAAGGGGCCCGGGGTCCACTGGGTGGGGCCACCTATCCCGGAGGGCCCCGTGGGCTGAAGTGGGGAAGGGAACCAGCCCCTGGTGGGCTGGTGCTCCCTCCTTGGGCATCCCCCTGCGCCTAGGGTTGGAAACCCTAGGGGTGGGGGGCGCCCCACTTGGCTTGGGGGGCAAGCCCCCCCCTTGCCCCCCCCCTTGAGATCCAATCTCTAGGGGGCGGCGCCCCCCAGGGCCCCTATATAAAGAGGGGGGAGGGAGGGCTGCGCACCCCTGCTCCTGGCGCCTCCCTCTCCCTCCGCACCACCTCTCCCTCTCGCTGAGCTCGGCGAAGCCCTGCCGAGATCACCGCTACTTCCACCACCACGCCGTTGTGCTGCTGGATGTCCATCAACCTCTCCCTCCCCCTTGCTGGATCAAGAAGGAGGAGACGTCTTCCCAACCGTATGTGCGTTGAACGTGGAGGTGCCGTCCGTTTGGCGCTAGGATCTCTAGTGATTTGGATCACGACGAGTACGACTCCCTCAACCCCGTTCTCTTGAACGCTTCCGCTCGCGATCTACAAGGGTATGTAGATGCACTCCTCTCTCTCTTTGCTAGATGACTCCATAGATTGATCTTGGTGAAGCGTAGAAAAAATTTATTTTCTGCAACATTCCCCATCAAAAACATGATGACATTGTTGTGTAGTTGTACTCATATTTGGCTGTGAAACTTGAACTTGATGACATAGTTTGCTGTTGGACTGCAATTTGCTCGACGTCTTCGAATGAGAACGAAGCTGACCCGACAGGGCCTCTGCTATTTATTTATTTATATGTGAAAAAGGGGATACCCCCTGATTTCTGTTAATAGAAATCATTAGATGTTCACAACACTACGCCCAGCCTGCTACACAGGTTTCATTCATTACTAGTTTCAGCAAAGTGCTCATGTCGTAGCCTCTGAATACATCACGACTGCTACATACACTGCAAATAAAGAGACAATCATTCTACAGAACACATCGATTTTTCCCATTATCTTCACAAGCTCTTTCATCTCCTCATTGCTGTCAAGGCCGTTCAGTAGCTGTTCCTTGGCCATGATCAGAGGAACTGCATCTTTAACCTTCTGCTCTGCATCTTCCTCTTCTGCCGTTCCTTCAGTTACTGGTCCAACACCCCAACCTGCTGGTATTCGGATTCCTCGGCTAACCAAATAATCAGCATAGTTGCATTCCCCCACATCAACAACTTCCCAGAAATACAAATCACACGAATCTTCCCTTTTTTGCACGAATCAAATTGGAAGATCATCAACCAAACTATTAAAAAAATCAGCAACTGATAGCAGCAGAACAACACTTAAACATATTATTACCCCATGATTCGGGCATTTGTAGAAGACTCGGCCAGGGTTTCGGATTGTGGTTGAGACGCGACGGATGACTCTGCGTGATTTGCAGCAGTGGCACCACACCAACGGCAGCGGGTTGTGATGAGCAATTGGCTGCGGTGCGCGTGCCAGTGAGGGTGTGATGAGACCCACAGGCGATGGTACGGGTGGCGACTTGGCGCATATCTGGTTGTTGCCTGCTGAAGATCAGGTGGACGAGCAGCCAGCCGACATGGTTGCTGCGGCCAAAGCTTCTGATGCTAGGCAAAGTAAGTAGAGAAGAGGAGAAGCGAACTTTGGATATGTCAGTTTCATTACTTGCAGAGTAGCATAGCACCATATATAGAATATAGTCATAGTCTAGGTTTGGATTCGAACCAGCTACAGGAGCACGTCTTTCTTTTTTTCTAAAACTTGGCAACGTCTCTTTACTGGTACACTAGCTTGTTCTGTACGCCTTCCCAAGTCTTTGATTTTCTTTCCCTTTTTTTGCAAGGAAGGAAGGAGGACAAAATTGAGAGTTCCTCGAACTCGAACCCAAGACCTCTCAATTGAAAACCAAGGGTGCTAGTCACTTATGTGGCGAATGTTCCCTGTGAGGAGGACGACAGACGAACGCATTTTCCTCGCAGTTTTCTTCCTATATATAAAAAAGTATGCTACTTGGTGTCCGCTTAGTCAAAAAACGATTGTGCCAACCTTGACCATTGGATTGACATTCAACATCTGTCGCGTTTCTTCAGTCTCTTCTTCCTCGAGCCGCCAAAGCCAAACCAGCGCCGGCGGGACTGCCTGCTCCTGCCTCCCATGGCTGGCTGTGATCTTCCCCGGCTCCTCTTTGTTCTCGTCCGAGGCCTCACCATCATCCTCCGCCTTGGTTCGCTCGCCGCGGCGCCGCCCTCCGGTGTTTTCAACATGGTCAACAACCGAGAGGAATAAGGAGATGACTGCACATGGTGAGGATGACAGTAGGGACCCAGCATCACGCGCAGTAATTTTGTTTTTTCGGGATGGAGAAGGGTATCAACTGGGTTGTGCGGGACCCGTGGCTTGTCTAGCCCAGGCTTTTATTTCATACGTTTAGCACATGACCAGCCCAGTTTCTTTTTTTCCTTTCAGAAAAATGGCTAGCCAGCTATTTTGTTTTTTTGTAGAATAACCAACATAGGCCTACTTGCTTTTCTACGCCCTCCTGGGCCAGAAATCTTTCAAGACGAGGAGGGATGCATTTTGCCCAGGAAATGGGCTATAAGTAATAAGAAATGGGCTATAAGTAATAAGAAATGGGCTATAAGTAATAATAAATGGGCTGTAAAATGAAAAAAATACAACAAATATGCAATTAGTTCCAAACTACTATTTTCTTTCGGATTTTGATATTTTAAATTTCATTGTTTTTGTGCGGGTAAAATTTCATTGAATTTAAATTAAGGTATATTTAGATTTAAAATTAATTCGAATCGTGCTAGAAATTTCGGGCTGTATGCTATTTGGGATAGATTTGGAGGCTGACTTGTGTGTCTACTAGGTTGACGTGTAGTTTGGCTTTGTCAACTTAGTCCACAAACAATTCTAGCAGAAGTGACCGTTGGATGTTAATCCAACGGCCGTGCTGCTTCTTCAATATCTGATCTTCTTGCTCCAGCCGCCCAAACCAGCTCTGATGGGACTGCCTGCTCCCGCCTCCCGTGGCCGGCTGTGCTGCCGCACAGGCCGCACCGCCCCACCCTACTTCATTGCTGGCCAGGACATTCCTCTACTCACCCATACCTCTTGTTATTTTCCGGTCACGGCAGCCAGACCAGTAAACCCTGGTACTCCCCACCGCATGGGCAACCATTGCCGAGTCTTCCCTGGCTCCATGTCGTTCCCTTCCTAGGCCTCATCGTCGTCCACCGCCATGGTGCTCTCGGCGCGGCCTGGTCAACGTGGTCAACGAACGACATTCATCGGCCTGGACTTTATGCACAAAATAATGATTCCTCCACCTCACAGCTGGGACCCACCGGAAGGGCCTCTGTATTTCGTGAAAAATGTTCCCCCCGCTGACATATCGGACCCACCAGCTATATCTTCGCATGCAATGAAGTGCCTCCTTATTACGCACAAAAAATGAATACCCCCCTGCTAGCTGGGACCCACCATAGTGGGAGGATGACTTGTGGGCCAACTAAGTTGACGGGGATGGAGGGCTTTGTCAACTTAGTCAATATGAACGATTCTAGCTCCAGTGACCGTACGATGTCCATCCAACGGCCGTAGTGCTTCTTCAACCTCTGGTCTTCTTGCTCCAGCCACCCAAAGCAGCGTCGGTCATGCCGCATGCTCCTGCCTCCCGTGGCCTGCTGTGCTGCCGCGGAGGCCTCACCGCCCCCTACTATTCCCACCGCTGGCCAGGCCCTGCGGCGACGGCAGCCTCACATCGCAGCCGAACTAGTGAACCCTCATACTCCTCTCCCCGCGGGCTTCCACTGTCGCGTCTTCCCCGGCTCCGCATCGTCCCCTTCCTAGGCCTCGCCGTCGTCCACCGCCGTGGTGCTCTCAGCGCGGCCTAGTCAACATGGTCAAGGAACGACTTCCATCGGACGTGGACTTTACGTGGAGAGGCTGACACCTGGGTCCACGGCCGCAGCAAGGAAGTGCCTCCTTATTACGCGGAAAATAATGATTCCTCCACCTGACAGCTGGGACCCACCGAACGGGCCACTATATTTCACGGAAAAAACGTTTCCCCCTGACTGCTGGGACCCACCAGCTTCATCTTCACACACAAGGAAGTGCATCCGGGCAAAAAAAACGACTCACCCCCCTGACTGCTGGGACCCACCAGCTACACCTTCGCACGCAAGGAAGTGCGTCCGGGCAAAAAAAAGATTCGCCCCCTAACTACTGGGACCCACCGGCTACATCTTCGCACGCAAGGAAGTGCGTCCGGGCAAAAAAAACGATTCGCCCCCCTGACTGCTGGGACCCACCAGCTACATCTTCGCACGCAAGGAAGTGCCTGACAGTCGGGACCCACCTGGTCGAAGCGTACGTAGCGTTGTCATTCTGGTCGCGAACGTGTACGTACATATATACTGGTGGATGCAGAGGCGCGCACGTGTCGTAGTAGAGGCGCGCACGTAGCATGTACACGTACGTACAACGGCCAGGGTGCAAGAAAGAAAATACGGCCACGTATGTGTACATATGGGCAGGGTCTCGAACGCCTACTCGCGCATACGTACGGCGAGGTCTCGTGTACATGGATGGGTCGGAACGGAGAAATAGGATCGTTGTCGTGTTCATGGGGAGGCAACGGAATGCGTCATGTTCATGGGGAGGCAACGTTATCCGTCGTATTCATCGGGAGGCAACAGAGCGCGTGGGAGCCAACCGGCTGGGTCAGAATGGAATGCGTGGTCGTGTTCATCGGGAGGGCTTGGACGGAACAGGTGATGTAAACGAGGCATGGCGTACCGCAGAACGGAGGAAACGACCTTGTGCTCGACCGGCCACGTTCAAAATAGGATCCTGTTCATCGGGAGGGGTCTGGCATATCGCAAAACGGAGGAAACGAACCTCCTACGGTCGAAACGGGGTCCTGTTGATCAGGAGGGGTATGGCGTACCGCAAAATGGATGAAACGGACCTCCTACGGTCGAAACGAGGGTCCTGTTGATCGGGAGGGGTTTGGCGTACCGCAGAACGGACAAAACAGACCTCCTACGGTCGAAACGGGGGTC
>NC_041383.1:114755630-114777932 GCF_002162155.2 Triticum dicoccoides
CTGTTCATCTCCACCGTCGACCTCCTCCAGCCTCCAGGGGCTCCTGTTCATCCAGCCTCCACCGCGCGCTACTTCAACGGCTACTGTTCAACCACCCCTCCACCGTCTACTGTTCATCCAGCCCTCCACCATCTACTGTTCATCCAGTCCTCCACACCACGGGGTCCTGTTCAACCACCCCTCCACGGGCACCCCTCCACCGTCTACTGTTCATCTAGCCCTCCACACCATGGGGTCTTGTTCATCCAAAGGCAACGCCACCACTCACTGTTCATTCAAACCCCCCTCCCCTGCAACACTCACTGTTCATCCCAGAGGCTGCATCGGTCGGCTTCAGTTAGCAGCAGTAGCGAAGGAATCGCTCAATCGGGTTCAGTTAATAGCCATCGATCAATCGCTGTCACGACCGGTTTTCCAATAAAAATATTTATTGAGAAACCAATCTTTTGAGTCCAGTATGAGAGAAATCCTCCTCACTGGTAGACAATTTCTTCATACAATAAGCCAGTAGCATAAAATATATTACAGGGTCATACTACGGTTGCTCAACCAAATTGTTACAAGCACGCCAATAATTATACATAATGGCGGACATGACACAGTGGTGTGGAGGCATACTACTGACTTGAGGATACGGCGGTGGTGGAAAAACACAGCGGGGAGAGAAATACAAGACTCTAAGTCTATCATATCATCGAGCGTCGAGGTGAGGCTCGATGAATTTATTTGGTAGCGGAAGCGGATATAAAACAGTGACCAAATCCAGGGTCGCACGAGATTGACTGGGACTCCTCTAGGTGTCAGACTCGCTATCAAACTCTTCATCCATGAGATCGCCTTCGTCAGCATCTGGCCAAATCAACAAGCCAGTGAGTACTTTGAAAGTACTCGCAAGACAGTTCGGACGTAAGATATAACAAATGCATGCATGGTTGCGTCATGATTAATTCACCAATGTACATTCAAAAATTAGCATAACAAGGTAAGTAAAAGGGAAACGGCGGTAGTCCGCCTGAAATCCCAACAGAACATAAATAACTACCGATCGGGTGTCTGAAGCGACGCCTCGAAAGCTGAACAAATAAATATAAGGAAATGATGCCACAGTCGGGCGTCTTAGCGACACCACATAAAGGGCTTAAAAAGAAATACCACAGACGGATGTCGGGGCGACATCACAGAAAGGGCTTTAAAAGAAATGCCACAGTCGGACGTCGGGGCGACATCACAGAAAGGGCTTGAAAAGAAATGCCACAGTCGGATGTCGGGGCGACATCACAGAAAGGGCTTGAAAAGAAATGCCACAGTCGGACGTCGGGGCGACATCACAGAAAGGGCTTGAAAAGAAATGCCATGGTCGGACGTCGGGGCGACATCACAGAAAGGGCTTTTATTCACAGGTAAATAATACTCATAATAAACATTTAATTCATAAGAATAAATGGGTTAGTCCATCCACAGGGATAATCATTTAACCGGAGTTAGCATTCGAACGAATCACCGAAGTCTCTGCCATCAAAACTGACATTTGATTAGGATAAGATAATATCGACCTGGGACAGGGAATAGATGATTTGGAGGAATATATGACTCTGCAGAGTTTGTACAAAATTGTTCCCACAGCCAACGGATTTCCGTAGTCACGAAGGACTAGTTCCGTTTACGGTATTTCGGAAGAAAACACAGCTAACCAGTACACACCCATCCTACCTCTCGATGCTAGGAATCACCCTAGACATCGTCCAAGAAAAACTTTTGAGACGGGGAGATCACAATCTCGAATAGCATGGGATCAAATTTATATACGCGCGCTCTAAGGGGTGCCCCCTCTCGGTCCCAACCGGAAACACCCATGCCCCCTGACCGGATGACTGGCTTTAATCCAGGGCCATGGAACCATCATCACGGCCTCTCCTTTTGGTGTGTACCATAAAAGCGGTTTGCAACTTACTAAACCATATTCCTTTCGGAAAACATGTGGTAGTACAGGGAAGGAAATGAGAGGAACTGGACCGATACGGTTTGACACTGAAGTCACATAGTCCGGCATAAGACTGGCATGCTACAACACTGCCATCTCACCCATCCTCATGCCAACACATGGCCATTCATACTCACATCCATCCACTTATGGATCATCGAACTCACTTACCTCATTATCGCATAAAATAACGTTCATCGATATGCTTCTCAACATGCCATAAAACTAACTAAATGCAAAACATGCCAAGACACTCATCATATCAAAAGTTCAAACATGCTTTCCTGGTTCAGAGTAGTCGGAGCCTAGCTCGGTGAAGTTCGCGGCTCCGTCACCTACTTCGGTATCTACGGTATAAAGAAAATATATGCGCTATCGTAAATACCAAGAGGTGCACAAAAAAGTATTCCAAATATTTTTCAAATAAATCTGGTAAAAAACTAGACAAAATTTTAAAGAGAATAGAAAAAGAATCAATCAAAAACACTTTTCTGTTTAAAAGTTATAAGGGTTCTTGCCCAGGGACTCATCTATAATGAAACAGAAGATTTCCAGGGGCTAGCTTGTAAGAACAAAAACGCTTCGGCAGAAACTACGCCAGCCCAAAGGGAAAACGTACTTTTCCCGAAGGCGCTTCCAGAAAACGTTTCAACAGAGAGAGCAGAGAGGCTGACGGTGGGGTCCCACGCGTCAGGTTTGAACTTCAAAAAAAAGGGGGGGGAACGAAGCTCGTCGGCGCCCGAGAGCCGCGGTGGTCGCTGACGGCGATCCACGGCGAGGCAGGGGGATCGGAGGGTACCTCCGTGCTCAGGCCGCCATTCCGCGTCGGTTGGTGGTGGTGGTGGTCGCCGGCGAGTACCACGTCGACGGCGAGCTTTGCTCCGGCGGACGGCGGCTCGGGTGGTCGAGGAACTCGTCGGAGAGGGCTGCAGAGATCAAATTGACGAGGGGGTTAGGCTCCTGGTAGCTAGAGAGAGTAACAGGCGGGGTTTGGGTGCCGGAGATGGCCTCACCGGAGTGAATCGCGATGGAGGCAGAGGCAGATCGGGGCGGCCGGAGTTGGGGGAGGAGACCTCCTCGAGGTCCTCCGAGTGGCCTGGCGTGGTGTTGGTGAGGAGTGGGGATGAGGTGTGCATGAGGGTGAGCTCGGGGGCCCTTTTTATAGGCGGCCCGAGGCGGTTGCCGTGAACGGGGATCTCCGGCGAGTGATTACGGCGGTGCCGTGGATGTGCAGGGGGATTAGGGGCTTGGGCATCGCCGTTGAGGTCCACCGATCCCATTTAGGCGCTAAACGGGCTGGGGTTTGGCGTTATGGGTGAGCTCGACAGAACGGGGGTGGCGCGGTTCGTCGGCGGCAGGGAGCACGTTCCGTGCTTGCCGGGCCACGGCGACGGTGCCACGGGCGTGCGCTGGCATGGCAGGGACACGCGGAGAACCAAGGGGCTTTGGGCGGCGCTGAACGGCGTTCTGCCGTGGTGTGCCTTCTGTCGGCCGCCACGGGAGGTCCCGACGCCGCAGAAGACGCCGGCGAGGGCGGGCCAGCGTGCCACCGATGCCAGGAAGGTTCCACGCACGCGTGTGAAGCTCCGAACAAGAGGGAGAGGCTGCGAGGAACGTGCCAAGTGCACTGTCTACGCGTGAGAGAAACTGACGAACGCAAACGACACTGAAACTGAATTTTTCTGAATTTTGAACAGCAGCAGTGCATGCAAGGTGTTCGACAGAATGAAATTGGCCTCTGGAGATTTTTCCTTGAGCTGATTTTTGGTGGAGTGGCTTCTCATTGCTCAAATAGGTTGCCTGAATTTTGGTGGAATTTTTGGAGCAGTGTAGATATGAATTTCATCAAATTTGGCAAATCTGGTCCAAACTTGCAGGGACTGAATTTTGAAAAATTTGAAAATAGAAGGAGTGGATGAAGATGGTTCTGGGTTGTTGGTACCAAGGACTATCCAGGAGAGTTGGTGTGGGGTCCAAACTCACATGCAATAGGGTACTTGCTTTGAAACTCCCTCAGGCTCCAAATAATTTTCAGATTTGATTTGAGATGAAAAAATAATTAGAATAAAATCCAAAACTTGTTTGGATTAGTTGGGACAGAGAACTTAGGTTGATCACAAGGTGTAGGGGAGGTTTTGGAGGGGTTTTACCACATGGGCAGAAATGCCAAGTCAAGGATGGTTCCAAGATATGAAAATCCCCAAATTTTCATAGAGTTTCATTTTAAAATAAAACAAATTAAACTCCAAAAATGAATTTGAGAGAGAACCAACAGAGAAGAAGTTTCAAAAGATCAAACACCAAAGTTTGAAAAAAGAAATCCTTGCCAAAGCAAAGGAAGTTTTTAAGTGGAAGGTTTTTCTGAAAAAGAAAATTTTTTAAATAACCTCTCCTCAAAAACCACAAAGTTTTTGATAAAACCCAAATGAAAATTTTGGAGTGTCACAACACCTACCCCCTTAGGAAAAATCTCGTCCCCGAGATTTCAGCTGATCCTTAAATAGGTGTGGATGCTCTGTCCGAAGAAAATCCTCGCTTTCCCAAGTTGCTTCACTGTCGGTGTGATTGCTCCACTGGACTTTGAAAAACTTGATGGTCTTCTGTCGGGTCCTCCTTTCAGATTCCTCTAATATTCTTACGGGACGTTCTCGATAAGTGAGGTCTGGCTGCACATCAATGTTTTCATGGGATACTTGTTTCTCTGGGTTGCTTACACACTTCCTTAATTGAGAGACGTGGAACACGTCGTGAATGTCGGACAAGTCTTCGGGTAAGTCTAGCTGGTAGGCTACAGTGCCTCTTCGTGCCACTATGCAGAATGGTCCAATGAATCTTGGTGCTAACTTTCCTTTAATCTTAAACCGTTGCAATCCTCTCATCGGGGACACTCTCAGGTATACGAACTCACCGGGTTCGAAGCTGACCCTACGATGTTTCTGATCATAATAACTCTTCTGTCGACTTTGAGCGGTCTTAAGTCGGTCTCTGATTAGCTTGACCTTTTCCTCGGCTTCTCTGAGCATGTCTGGTCCGAAGATGCGGCTGTCTTCGGTCTCTGACCAATTTAACGGGGTACGACACCTTCGTCCGTATAAGGCCTCAAATGGTGCCATTTGTAGGCTGGCCTGGTAGCTATTGTTATACGCGAACTCGGCGTATGGCAGACTTTCTTCCCAACTGGTTCCATATGTGAGGACACATGCTCTCAGCATGTCTTCTAAAACCTGGTTTACGCGTTCTGTTTGTCCATCAGTCTGTGGGTGGTATGCGGTACTGAAGGCTAGTTGGGTTCCCAGAGCCTGTTGTAAATGCTCCCAAAATCTTGAGACGAACTGGGTGCCTCTGTCGGATATTATAGTCTTCGGGACACCGTGCAGACAAACTATACGGGAGAGATAAATCCTGGCAAGCCTCTAAGTGTTGTAGGTCGTCTTCACTGGAATAAAGTGTGCCACTTTGGTCAACCTGTCAGTGATGACCCATATGGCATCATTCCCGTGTCGTGACCGAGGTAGTCCGACAATAAAATCCATCCCTATTTCATCCCATTTCCACTCAGGTATTTTGTTTGGTTGCAGTAGTCCGGCTGGTCTCTGATGTTCAGCTTTTATGCGTTGACATGAGTCGCGACATGCAATGAAGGCGGCTATGTCCCTCTTCATATCGTGCCACCAAAATCTTTCCTGAATATCCTTATACATTTTGGTTCCTCCAGGGTGAATTGAATATGGAGTGGTGTGTGCTTCAGCTAAAATTTGCTGTTTAAGGTCTTCTATGTTTGGTACGCAGAACCTTTCTCCGTACCATAATATTCCTTCATTGTCTATTACAAATTCCGAGGCCTTGCCCATACTCAACTTTCTTTTGATGCCTTCGATGCTGGTGTGACCGGGCTGAGCTTCTTTAATTTTCTCCACAAGGTTGGGTTGTATTTCCAAGTTTGATATGGTGCCTTCTGCTACCATTATCAAGTTGAGCTTGGCCAATTCTTGTTGGAATTCGGGCCTCAAGCTGTGCAGATTGTTTCCGTCGGAGCTGGGGTTCCGACTAAGAGCATCGGCCACTACATTTGCTTTTCCTGGATGGTAATGGATACCAACATCATAATCCTTTACCAGTTCCAACCAGCGTCGTTGCCGTAAATTTAGTTCTGGCTGCGTGAAAATATATTTGAGACTTTTGTGATCCGTATATATTTCACATCGATTCCCAAGTAAGAAATGCCTCCATTCCTTGAGTGCATGAATAACTGCTGCCATTTCTAAGTCATGAGTGGGATAATTTTCCTCATGCTTGCGAAGTTGCCTTGAAGCGTAGGCGACAACCTTGCCTTCCTGCATCAACACGCATCCGAGACCCTTTCTGGACGCGTCACAATATACTTCAAAATTCTTGTGTATGTCGGGTACAATTAATACCGGTGCTGTTGTTAACTTCCGCTTTAGCTCTTGGAAACTTTTCTCGCAGGCTTCTGTCCATTCAAACTTCTTATCTTTCTTGAGCAACTGTGTCATAGGCTTGGCTATGGTGGAAAATCCTTCAATAAATCTGCGGTAATATCCTGCCATTCCCAAGAAACTCCGTATGTCCGTTACGCTGGCTGGTGACTTCCAGCCAAGTACGGCCTTGACTTTCTCTGGGTCCACTGCGATACCGTCTTGAGTCAGCACGTGGCCTAGAAAGCTGACTTGTCTTAGCCAAAATTCACACTTGCTGAACTTGGCATACAATTGGTGTTTTCTTAGCTCTCCTAGCACAATCCTGAGATGTTCTGCGTGCTCTTCTGGTGTCTTGGAGTATACCAGAATATCATCGATGAATACCACGACGAACTTGTCCATAAACTTCATAAATACTTTGTTCATGAGGTGAACAAAATATGCTGGGGCGTTAGTTAATCCAAATGGCATCACTGTGAACTCGTACAGTCCATATCTGGAGGTGAAGGCTGTTTTGGGGATATCTTCCGTTCGTACCTTCAATTGATGGTATCCTGACCTTAAGTCAATTTTTGAGAATACGTTGGCCTGAGCGAGTTGATCAAACAAATCGTTTATCCTTGGCATCGGGTATTTGTTTTTGACTGTGACCATGTTAAGTGCTCGATAGTCAATACACAATCTCAGCGTTCCATCCTTCTTTTTGGCAAATAAAATTGGTGATCCCCAAGGTGAGGAGCTGGCTCGAATGTATCCTTTTTCCAGTAATTCCTTTATTTGCTTCTTCAACTCGATCAACTCGGATGGTGCCATTCTGTATGGTTTCTTGTATATGGGGGTGGTTCCTGGTGCTAGCTCAATGCGGAATTCTATTTCTCGATCTGGTGGCATGCCGGGTAGCTCTTCAGGGAATACATCTGGAAATTCACACACTACTGGAACCTTGTTTAGCTCAGAAACGTCCACCTTATTTAATCTCGGTTGCCGGGGTATTTTTCTTTCCTTGGCTGATACTCTTATTGTCTTCCCTTGGTGGTGTGTGAGAATTACGGTCCTGTTGAAACAGTCGATAAAATCCTTATTGGTGGTTAGCCAATCCATCCCTAGGATGACATCCAGTCCTTTATTTTCCAACACAATAAGATTTGCGTGAAACTCCAATCCTTCGAACTCAATGACCACATTCTGACAGTAATTCTGAGTAACTTGCTGAATCCCAGGGAACTTGATGGTCATGGATTTCTCCAAAGGAAGCATCGAAAAATTATTTTGCAAAGCAAAACTTTTCGAAATGAAAGAGTGAGAGGCTCCAGAATCAAACAAAACCATTGCAGGTATTGTGTTGACAGGAAACGTACCGAGTACGATATCCGGAGCATTCTGTGCCTCCTCTTTGGTTACGTGGTTCAGATGACCCTTCCTGTGGTTATTGTTGGGATTGAAATTGTTTCGCTTGGGCGCGGAATTGTTGTCGTTGTTTGGCTTTGGGGTTGAATTCCTTGGCTTGGGGCACTATTTGGCATAGTGCCCTTCTTCTCCACAAGCGTAACAAGTAACACCGGGGCGATAGGTGAATTCCTTGTCCCTTGCATGAAAATTCCTGATTGGGCGTGAGACATTGGATGAGGATTTGTGTGTCCCACCCTTTTGAAAATCTGTCTTGCTTCGGTGATTGCGAGCATGATTAGTCTGGTCCCTTTTTCGCTTGCGGATATCTTCCAGACTGCGTCTCTCATTTTCCAGAGTAATGGCTTTGTCCACCAGTGTTTTAAAATCAGGAAAAGTGTGCACGACCAGTTGACATTTAAGCGCGGGCGCCAGACCGTCAAGGAATTTCTCCATCTTTTTGCTTTCAGTCATACGCTCTTCATTGGCGTAGCGGGACAATAGGGTAAATTGACTGTTGTAATCTGACACTGTCATGTTCCTTTGTTTGAGGTCATCGAATTCTCTCTTCTTGATTTTCATAATACTCTTAGGAATATGTGCACCACGGAAACCTTCCTTGAAATCATCCCAGGTTATGTCATTTTCGTTGGGATGCATGTGCAGAAAATTCTCCCACCACGATGCAGCTGCTCCTGTGAGATAGTGTGGAGCATATAGTACTTTCTCGAGATCTGAACATTTTGCAATAATTAATTTCCTCTCCATATCTCGAAGCCAGTCCTCGGCTTCAAGAGGCTTGTCAGTGTGAGAAAATGTTTGAGGACGTGTCTTCTGTAGCTCAGATAACTTGGAATGCTGCTGATACTGTCCATGATGATTCCCCATGTTGATGACTTGGTTCATCATCTCACGATGTTGTTGCTGACTCTGCTCATAAAGGCGACACATTTGTGAAAGTGCCGATTCACTGCCCTGTTGGTTTGACTGTCCCTGAGTGAACTCGTTGCTGGGTTGTGTATCATAATTTTCCTATGGTGGAGTTGGCATGGAGCGTGTCCAAGGACGAGACATTTTTCACTCTGGGGATATATTTTTGTAAAACTCATAAGAAAAGCGGAAAGAGTTGCAAAAACAAATCCATAAATGCATAAAGCTGGCAGATAAAATTAAATACCCAAGCTTACTTAACAAAAACAAATCGACTTGCGCACGGAGAAGGACTGCTCATTACATATCTTACACGCGGGCGGTAATTATACAATACATCACTCAGGATATGCGTACATAATCCTGACATGTTATTTAGGCTAGTGCACTTCTCCAGATCCTACATGATGCGCAAACAGGCTACTTCTCACAACCTACGTATATATCTTACAAAGCGGTACAATACATGGTAGCTAGGCGTACTCAGGCAGAGATGTTGACGACCTCCTTTGCCCTGCCGAGGGCGAGGCGTAGCGAGGTTGGGGACTCGACTTCCTCCTCGCTAATGGGCTCCATACGCGTAGAGTTGCGCAGAGCGGGCGGAGCGGTTGCCAGGGGCGGAGCAACACGTACAGGAGTGGGCGCGAAGGGTGGTGCAGTGCGCGCTGGAGTGGGTGCAATGACTTGGTTGAATTCTTCGGTGGAAGGCAGGCGACGAGTAGGCGTAAAAGATGCTGAGGACGAGACCAAAGTAAGTGGCGGTGCGATGGGTAGGCGCTCCCTCCTGTTGGCAGCACAGCCATGAACTGAGTCCATGCGGGTAGCTACGAAGTCGTCCACCAGGTTGTCGAAGGCTGCCTCCAGGGCCCGGAGATACTCAATGAGCATCTCAAAAGCCTCGTCTCGTTCTCCTCTGGGGCAGGAGTATGCGTAGTGACAGGTGTAAGGCACATGGCATGGAAGATAACGGTAACGACGAGTCTTCATCACGGGAAGGACATCCCTGAGACGAGCTATCGCCTCACGGGCTGCCATCTGCATAGCATGCCTCTCCGTAGGCATGGCTCTTCCCACGAACCGGAAGCGGCGTAACTCACCACGCCCTCCCTTGAACTGCACCGCGGCCTGGTGCATGGTCAGACTGTCGTTGACTCGGTGCTGGCAGAGTGTGAAGAATGGGCGCACAGATGGCCCCATCGCGACCTGAACGATGAAGGAAAGAAGCTTGACGAACCCATCGGGCACGTTGGCGAAGGTCTGAGACTCGCAGCTGTTGTCGGCCATCTACAAAAGTAGACAAAAATTCTGCATGGTCAGATCATAAATTTATGCTGACTGACAGAAAATGACTACAATTGCAAAAATATAAATTAGCTCTATCATGCTAATAACCAATTAGCGATCGCACCTAGTGGCTTCCTACAGTCAGCCTGGCTCTGGTACCAAGCTTGTCACGACCGGTTTTCCAATAAAAATATTTATTGAGAAACCAATCTTTTGAGTCCAGTATGACAGAAATCCTCCTCACTGGTAGACAATTTCTTGATACAATAAGCCAGTAGCATAAAATATATTACAGGGTCGAACTACGGTTGCTCAACCAAATTATTACAAGCACGCTAATAATTATACATAATGGCGGACATGACACAGTGGTGTGGAGGCATACTACTGACTCGAGGATAGGGCGGTGGTGGAAAAACACAGCGGGGAGAGAAACACAAGACTCTAAGTCTATCATATCATCGTGCGTCGAGGTGAGGCTCGATGAATTTATTTGGTAGCGGAAGCGGATATAAAACAGTGACCAAATCCAGGGTCGCACGAGACTGACTGGGACTCCTCTAGGTGTCAGACTCGCTATCAAACTCTTCATCCATGAGATCGCCTTCGTCAGCATCTGGCCAAATCAACAAGCCAGTGACTACTTTGAAAGTACTCGCAAGACAGTTCGGACGTAAGATATAACAAATGCATGCATGGTTGCGTCATGACTAATTCACCAATGTACATTCAAAAATTAGCATAACAAGGTAAGTAAAAGGGAAACGGCGGTAGTCCGCCTGAAATCCCAACAGAACATAAATAACTACCGATCGGGTGTCTGAAGTGACGCCTCGAAAGGTGAACAAATAAATATAAGGAAATGATGCCACAGTCGGGCGTCTTAGCGACACCACATAAAGGGCTTAAAAAGAAATACCACAGACGGATGTCGGGGCGACATCACAGAAAGGGCTTTAAAAGAAATGCCACAGTCGGACGTCGGGGCGACATCACAGAAAGGGCTTGAAAAGAAATGCCACAGTCGGACGTCGGGGCGACATCACAGAGAGGGCTTGAAAAGAAATGCCACGGTCGGACGTCGGGGCGACATCACAGAAAGGGCTTTTATTCACAGGTAAATAATACTCATAATAAACATTTAATTCATAAGAATAAATGGGTTAGTCCATCCACAGGGATAATCATTTAACCGGAGTTAGCATTCGAACGAATCACCGAAGTCTCTGCCATCAAAACTGACATTTGATTAGGATAAGATAATATCGACTTGGGACAGGGAATAGATGATTTGGAGGAATATATGACTCTGCAGAGTTTGTACAAAATTGTTCCCACAGCCAACGGATTTCTGTAGTCACGAAGGACTAGTTCCGTTTACGGTATTTCGGAAGAAAACACAGCTAACCAGTACACACCCATCCTACCTCTCGATGCTAGGAATCACCCTAGACATCGTCCAAGAAAAACTTTTGAGATGGGGAGATCACAATCTCGAATAGCATGGGATCAAATTTATATACGCGCGCTCTAAGGGGTGCCCCCCTCTCGGTCCCAACCGGAAACACCCATGCCCCCTGACCGGATGACTGGCTTTAATCCAGGGCCATGGAACCATCATCACGGCCTCTCCTTTTGGTGTGTACCATAAAAGCGGTTTGCAACTTACTAAACCATATTCCTTTCGGAAAACATGTGGTAGTACAGGGAAGGAAATGAGAGGAACTGGACCGATACGGTTTGACACTGAAGTCACATAGTCCGGCATAAGACTGGCATGCTACAACACTGCCATCTCACCCATCCTCATGCCAACACATGGCCATTCATACTCACATCCATCCACTTATGGATCATCGAACTCACTTACCTCATTATCGCATAAAATAACGTTCATCGATATGCTTCTCAACATGCCATAAAACTAACTAAATGCAAAACATGCCAAGACACTCATCATATCAAAAGTTCAAACATGCTTGCCTGGTTCAGAGTAGTCGGAGCCTAGCTCGGTGAAGTTCGCGGCTCCGTCACCTCCTTCGGTATCTACGGTCTAAAGAAAATATATGCGCTATCGTAAATACCAAGAGGTGCACAAAAAAGTATTCCAAATATTTTTCAAATAAATCTGATAAAAAACTAGACAAAATTTTAAAGAGAACAGAAAAAGAATCAATCAAAAATACTTTTCTGTTTAAAAGTTATAAGGGTTTTTGCCCAGGGACTCATCTGTAATGAAACAGAAGATTTCCAGGGGCTAGCTTGTAAGAACAGAAAACGCTTCGGCAGAAACTACGCCAGCCCAAAGGGAAAATGTACTTTGCCCGAAGGCGCTTCCAGAAAACGTTTCAACAGAGAGAGCAGAGAGGCTGACGGTGGGGTCCCACGCGTCAGGTTTGAACTTCAAAAAAAGAGGGGGGAACGAAGCTCGTCGGCACCCGAGAGCCGCCGTGGTCGCCGGCGGCGATCCACGGCGAGGCAGGGGGATCGAAGGGTACCTCCGTGCTCAGGGTGCCATTCCGCGTCGGTTGGTGGTGGTGGTGGTCGCCGGCGAGTACCACGTCGATGGCGAGCTTTGCTCCGGCGGACAGCGGCTCGGGTGGTCGAGGAACTCGTCGTAGAGGGCTGCAGAGATCAAATTGACGAGGGAGTTAGGCTCCTGGTAGCTAGAGAGAGTAACAGGCGGGGTTTGGGTGCCGGAGATGGCCTCACCGGAGCGAATCGCGATGGAGGCAGAGGCAGATCGGGGCGGCCTGAGTTGGGGGAGGAGACCTCCTCGAGGTCCTCCGAGTGGCCTGGTGTGGTGTTGGTGAGGAGTGGGGACGAGGTGTGCACGAGGGTGAGCTCGGGGGCCCTTTTTATAGGCGGCCCGAGGCGGTTGCCGTGAACGGGGATCTCCGGCGAGTGAATACGGCGGTGCCGTGGATGTGCAGGGGGATTAGGGGCTTGGGCATCGCCGTTGAGGTCCACCGGTCCCATTTAGGCGCTAAACGGGCTGGGGTTTGGCGTTATGGGTGAGCTCGACGGAACGGGGGTGGCGCGGTCCGTCGGCGGCAGGGAGCACGTTCCGTGCTTGCCGGGCCACGGCGACGGTGCCACGGGCGTGCGCTGGCACGGCAGGGACACGCGGAGAGCCAAGGGGCTTTGGGCGGCGCTGAACGGTGTTCTGCCGTGGTGTGCCTTCTGTCGGC
This sequence comes from Triticum dicoccoides, assembly GCF_002162155.2. Lineage (NCBI taxonomy): Eukaryota > Viridiplantae > Streptophyta > Magnoliopsida > Poales > Poaceae > Triticum > Triticum dicoccoides. The sequence goes on from NC_041383.1 coordinate 114,768,842, forward strand.
CGCCACGGGAGGTCCCGACGCCGCAGAAGACGCCGGCGAGGGCGGGCCAGCGTGCCACCGACGCCAGGAAGGCTCCACGCACGCGTGTGAAGCTCCGGACAAGAGGGAGAGGCTGCGAGGAACGTGCCAAGTGCACTGTCTACGCGTGAGAGAAACTGACGAACGCAAACGACACTGAAACTGAATTTTTCTGAATTTTGAACACCAGCAGTGCATGCAAGGTGTTCGACAGAATGAAATTGGCCTCTGGAGATTTTTCCTTGAGCTGATTTTTGGTGGAGTGGCTTCTCATTGCTCAAATAGGTTGCCTGAATTTTGGTGGAATTTTTGGAGCAGTGTAGATATGAATTTCATCAAATTTGGCAAATCTGGTCCAAACTTGCAGGGACTGAATTTTGAAAAATTTGAAAAGAGAAGGAGTGGATGAAGATGGTTCTGGGTTGTGGGTACCAAGGACTATCCAGGAGAGTTGGTTTGGGGTCCAAACTCACATGCAATAGGGTACTTGCTTTGAAACTCCCTCAGGCTCCAAATAATTTTCAGATTTGATTTGAGATGAAAAAATAATTAGAATAAAATCCAAAACTTGTTTGGATTAGTTGGGACAGAGAACTTAGGTTGATCACAAGGTGTAGGGGAGGTTTTGGAGGGGTTTTACCACATGGGCAGAAATGCCAAGTCAAGGATGGTTCCAAGATATGAAAATCCCCAAATTTTCATAGAGTTTCATTTTAAAATAAAACAAATTAAACTCCAAAAATGAATTTGAGAGAGAACCAACAGAGAAGAAGTTTCAAAAGATCAAACACCAAAGTTTGAAAACAAAATCCTTGCCAAAGCAAAGGAAGTTTTTAAGTGGAAGGTTTTTCTGAAAAAGAAATTTTTTTAAATAACCTCTCCTCAAAAACCACAAAGTTTTTGATAAAAAACAAATAAAAATTTTGGAGTGTCACAATCGCTCGGGTTTAGTAACACGTAGCCTGCAATGCAATCGCTCGGGTTCAGTTAGAGCCCAACGCCTCGCTCGGGTTCAGTTAGAGCCAACGCCTCGCACACACGTGCGTACATGTACAAGAGAAACGCGCATCGCTCGGCCCCCGACCTCCCACCGTAACCGGCAACTCCCCGAAATTTTCCTCGCCCTCGCTTCTACCACGGTTTTCTCCGTCATGGATGGCCCAAAGAATGTCATGCAGCTGCGTCTCTGGCCCGCCCAGGACGAAAAGCCCATTTTTTGTCATGATTTTTTGTCATAGAAGTAGGAGCCCACCACATCTATGATGATACCAGGTTTTGTCACAATTATCGTCATAGAAGTGTCATATGTATGACATTTTTTTTTCATTCGGCCCAAAATGCCACGGATGATGATAGAGGCGGAGATGTCCCAATCTTTCGATGAGATGATAACTATCGATTTGGTGAAGATGACTTTGAAGATCCGACTACAAACATGCACGACGTTGCGCCTTAGCAATGCTAAACCAACTCAGAGAGGTTATTGACCACGCCGGAGAACAATCAACCTGACCACGAAGGTCTATTCCTGCAAGCAATCGAAGAACAAGCAAGAATATGACAAAAGCAATCTGAATATTGCGAGTATATATGAAGTATTGATAAATGTGGGGATCCGTAAGTAGTCTTGGTCTGGTCGTTGGACACAAATGAAGTACACGAAGTTGCAATGACTAACTTTTAACTAAACAAATCCCAAGGAAAAAGCTACTAGATGGATCTACTTATATAGGAGGAAGGGGTGGCGGCCAAGGACGTGGGAGAACGTCCCAAGGCATCCTAAAACCAACCTTAGGTCGTACAAGGCTCATGGGCCCAAGTGGAGGTGATGCAACACCTTTGGACTTGTTGTTTGACTCGGATTCTGCTGTAGCGTCTGATTGTTTTGTGGATATCTCAATGCTCTGGACGAATTTGAAGGTGAATCCAATTAGGTTGGAAATATCACAAAATCTAGATTCCAACAAAAAAAGAATCACCCAATGCGGATTCCGTATGAAAAAGTTGTTTGCGTTTTGAGTCAGGTATGTCTGTGCAGTCCGAATCTGAATCCAGAATGTGAGAGACTTGGACTCTATCTTCTCTTGGCCCAAAAGTGACGTGAGAGAACTTTATGAACAGCAAGTAAATATCTCTTTCTCCCTTATCTTCATATGTGAATTGTACAAATGTCCCATACACCTTCAATTAGACAAAACACAAAAGTGTGTGAAGTATTTTTGTTCTGGATAACATAAATAGATTATTGAATAGTTTGCACTAGAAATCACCTGACAAATATGCATGTATGCAATATTTTTGGTTGTATCCAAGGTAGTCATGTCCTCATCATCCTCCCCTTTTTGAAAACAAAGCCGTCCTCGGGGTTGCTTAATCTGAAATGTGGCTAACAAAAGAGACAAGGTATACATGTTGTATATGTATATGTCATCCATTTTTACTTCCCTTGATTTTTGCACATATGACACATGTATACATGAGTAACTTTCATATATCATAAAATATAAAGCCAAAATATTATCATAAGTAGAAGGTATGAAAATATTGCAACTCAGTTTACACATATAAGTGAAGCTCTTATCCCTATCAAAAGATTGACAATATTCATCATTAAACCATCCCAACATTGGTGAATAAACCTTACTTGCATCTAATTTACATGCTACAACATGCTTAAATAAGCAAACATGAAGTAAGTCATTGGACACAGAATGATCACCAAGATTAGAGGTCATATCAAAATGATTAAACATTGGTTCTTTTGCATCAATAGTTAATTCAATGGGTGCACTCAAAATGGTTGGTATTTCACTTGTTTGATCACATGATGCATTCATGATAGTAACATGATTCTCTAAAATAGGTGGTGTGCTCAAAATAACAGGTAACTCAACACATGATGTATTTAAGTTAATTAGGGATGCATCATTCTCATGTGAAGTTATATCATCAATACCTTTGTTGTTACCTTATCGCAAAGACGTAGCTGATGTTGGTATGGACAATGACAATGTACCATACACTTGAGATGATGTCGCACTCACAATCTGTGGTCTGGCTGCTTTAGTAGGTGCAACAGTGGAGGAATCAAATGATGGTAGTGAGCATGAATTGGAATAGTAGTTTTTGTAGTCACCCAATGCATCCTCCTGTAACTGTCTCTCAAAAGTACAAGCACGAACATACGTACCAGTAATGCAACGAGGAATATACCTAAATCTTGCCTGAATATCATGGTTCAAACCACCAAAAAATCTATTCATTGTATCATCCTCAAATTCTTATATGTTACAATGATGCATATAAGATTTGAACTCTTGGTAGTAAGCATGAACAGTGTTATTGCCTTGTTTAATTTGTTCAAATTTGCAATGCAATTCACGATGATCGTACGGAGGGAAAAATGTTGACTCATTACATGTTTCAAATCTTTCCAAGTTGTGGGTTGGTTATCAATGTTTTTCTTACAATGCACACTCCACCAAACAGAAGCAAAACCAGTAAATGCTCTAGTGGCCGCTCGTACTCGCTCAAGTTTAGAAAAGTCATGGTAACTAAAAACTTGTTCTAGTTCAAGCTCCCAAGCTAGATAAATAGCAGGATTAAATCTACCCTCAAATGATGGTAAAGAGATAACCTGACCATGTGCTTGTGTGTGTTGTCCCAACTCTCATGATGGTGAAGATGTGTTCGTCGTCCAAGAACTTCTTTCTCCAGAACATGTCATGATTAGTAGAAACAAGAAACAAAATTCGAGAATAATGTTCCTATGAACTACTAGTATGTGGTTGTAACGTGCTCGCAGTAAAACAAATATCAATATCTTACAAGTTCTTACAATGTGACAGGTGGTGACAGGCAACCAGCAGTGTCAAATAACTCTGAAGATTGTGTAAAGGGATTGCCAGGGAAACGTACATATACATGGTGTAGAAATATGTGGAGTTGGGTTGGATATATATGGTAGCAAAAAATAAGCAATAATCAATTCAAAATGCAATGTTGAATAAACGCTCAACGACGGTACTGTGCTGGTCCTAGGCTAGACCGGACTAGAGACGCGAGCCTAGAACACTAATGAGGTCACGGCATAGCACAACTAGCATCAACGAAGGATAAGTAGCTCTCAAAAGCAAGATATAAGTGAAGATCACAACGGCAGTAAAGACAATGATGAATAACAACTGCCAAGTAGGATATATAACAACTCTCCCTCCAACTTTCCTCTTGAAAAGTTTGCTACTAACTCACGCTTTCCAATGCAAAAAGAATCACTCAATTCCGAATTGATACGAGGAGTCAAAGAGTTCTAAAACTGGCCTGAAAAACTGGAACAAACTGTATGCGCGAAATTCGGAGGGCAAAAAGACCTATTTAGAAGCTGATTTTGAGAAGTCAAATATTGAACTAACTTTTGCAACTATTCAGATGCGTCTAGTTGCTAGCTTTAATTTGAGTACTTGTGGAGCCAAAAAGGACTTCGTATGAGGAAGTTATGCCTGTTTTACTGAACAGTGCACAAAACAGATTCCTGTCCGAATTCAACTACGAGAATGAGTCTAGATAGATTCGAAATTTTTTTCTCTTCTTTTTTTCTCCGTATTTTTTTTATTTTTTATCTCTTTTTTTCTTTTTTTTCTCAATCTTTTTTTCTCCCTCTTTCCAAGACAAACTAGATAAGAGGCAGATTGGATCAGGCGAAGATGTGAATGATCTCAACTATGATTATGACAATGAACAGTGCATAGCACGTGGTGGAAATTGATGGATGGGATGGTGGACAGCGGAAGGGATAATGATGCAGCGCGGCGTGACTAATGTGAATAGAACTCGAAACTCTAAAGGAACTAGACACTAAGACCAGCAACTCGACACGGCGATGCAACCGATAATTCAATAATGCAAACGATGAAAAGAAAATTGCAAAGGCTCAGACTGGCTTGGACAAAGGATGAATAGATCTAACTTTTTTTGTGGCTTTTTCTTGGACAATAGGTAAGAAAATAAATCTAATCTAGGGAAACTGGAAATTCTCACCGAGCAACCTGAAAACTGATACCACTTGATAGAGGCGAGGGTCCCGATCTTTCGATGAGATGATAACTATGGATTTGGTGAAGATGACTTTGACGATCCGACTACAAACATGCACGACGTTGCGCCTTAGCAATCGCTAAACCAACTCCGAGAGGTTATTGACCATGCCGGAGCACAATCAACCTAACCACGAAGGTCTATTCCTGCAAGCAATCGAAGAACAAGCAAGAATATGATAAAAGCAATCTGAATATTGTGAGTATATATGAAGTATTAATAAATGTGGGGATCCGTAAGCGGTCTTGGTCTGGTCGTTGGACATAAACAAAGTACACGAAGTTGCAATGGCTAACTTTTAACTAAACAAATCCCAAGGAAAAGGCTACTAGATGGATCTACTTGTATAGGAGGAAGGGGTGGCGGCCAAGGAGGTGGGAGAATGTCCCATGGCATCCTAAAACCAACCCTAGGTCGTACAAGGCTCATGGGCCCAAGTGGAGGTGATGCAACACCTTTGGACTTGTTGTTTGACTCGGATTCTGCTACAACATCTGATTATTTTGTTGATATCTCAACGCTCCGGACGAATTTGAAGGTGAATCCAATTGTGCTGGAAAGAGCACAAAATCTAGATTCCAACAAAAAAGAATCACCCAATTCGGAGTCCGTATGAAAAAGTTGTTGGCATTTTGAGTCAGGTATGTCTGTGCAGTCCAAATCTGAATTCAGGACGTGAGAGACTTGGACTCTATCTTCTCTTGACCCAAAAGTGATGTGAGAGAACTTTTCGAACAGCAAGTAAACATCTCTTTCTCCCTTATCTTCATATGTGAATTGTACAAATGTCCCATACACCTGCAATTAGACAAACACAAAAGTGTGTGAAGTATTTTTGTTCTGGGTAACATAAATAGATTATTGAATAGTTTGCACTAGAAATGACCCGACAAATATGCATGTATGCAATATTTTTGGTCGTATCCAAGGTAGTCATGTCCTCATTAGATGTGTCTGTTTTTTGTAGTGCTGGTATCTCGAGGATATCATGCCATTGCACTACATCTTATAATTTGTGCCAGAGTAATACCTTTCCCTATCATAGTCACTCCATGAGTTTTGGGTTGTCGTCAACCGAGAACACCGAATAGTGAATCGAGTCCGCACTGTGATTCGACAACTCTTAGTAATCTTCATTGCTTACGAGTTAAATACTCCATCATGTCATTCGTAGCCTTATCGGCTACAGCATTATCGTGCTAAATTTAACTATGCTATCTGGTTCTTCCTGGAGCACAAATTTCGACGCTGAGCTAATCTTACGCCGATCTTCCTCGTCATATCATTTCTCCTTGAACAACAAACTTGATTTCAAGTTTGTGTCATACCCATGGTTCCAATAACCTTTCCCTTCATCATTCCTATTGACTTGATGTCATCGCCGATCGATTACATCTTCATGAAATCTCTCGACAAATGTGTCGTGATCATCATCAACATTCTGAGCTCCTACAGGATATCAATCGACTTTGTGATGAGAAATAACATGCTTGCCCTCTCGATGATATGTGTTAGCATCGACAACATTCTTGCTTTCCATTCAACACAAAAATTGTTCTTGTTTTGTGTTGTACCTTGAGTTCCTTGCTATCCAACTTATGTTATGTTCTACCATGGAGTATTACCATCTTTGATGTCAAGAATGTTGTGAGAATTGCTCCACCTCTCAAGAGATCTTGATATAGTAACACTTCTCGCCATCACCATTCTTTCTTGGTCCCCATGTTGATTCTAACCGGGACACCAACAAGTGAATGGTGCTACTTGGATTCTATACTTCTAGCAACCCTATTTCCATGAAGTCAATGGTCGATAGTCATTCTTAAACTATTGGTTAATGAATCACCATCCTAACATTGATCATGCTACATAAACCCATATTTCGGGTGCACTTTTCAACCAATGATTAACTGTGTATGCTTTCCTCGAGCATACATGCATCATTATATCATTCGACCGGACAAATGTTGTCTCCTTGTTCACATAATTGTGGAAATCCATCTTTTTGGAATTCTTGATGAATTGTCGCTGAGTCCATCAGCCGCCTCCTCATCCTCTCCTTGATTTACTGATGAACTCTTGTTTCGGAACTCGCTTCCATAGTTCATTTCCCGAGAATCTTACGATGTCCTCTCGTTGATTTGCGTCGCACCTTTTTCTTCTCAGGCATCCTGGGTCTGAGGTATCCTGACCCCAAGCAGATCTGAATCTTGGTCGGATATGATGGTTGGGACATAATTCCAAGAGTTATAACACTGGTCTTTTATGACCCGGTAAGGTGATGTCATGCCCATCACCCCTGGCCGGAGGACCTATTGTTATATTTTCCATTTTAGCAAGGTTAGCCATTCTTCCATGAGGAAATTGTAATACTTATTCTATGAGTTGTTCCTGATGGATCCTTTGAGTATCCAAAGTTTGGCCTTTGCTTGAAGACCATGTCAATAGTATCTCGAAGCATGTATGTGGTACTCCGATTTTCAATACAACATCTTGAAGCCCAATGCTAAAATGTTTCTTTTCAATTATCCAAACACCGTTGTATGGGTAATGTTGTGGAATTTCTCTGCCCATACCTAAAGGATTTTGTATGTTATATCCTGTCATGGATATCATGCTCTATTTGTTCTTGGGAAGGATATACCCTGAAATATGTGTTTAATCACATTTTTCTTTCCATTGTTCTGATTAAATCTGATAGACACTTTTCCCTTTCCATTGTTTTGTTTAAATCCTTTCTTGTGATCTATATAATCTAAGCAGTAAAGATTCACTGCTTGTGTAAACACCTCGGTGTACAATTCCGTCAGCAAGACCCTGTTACTATTGTTGATGATATTCCGGTAGCCGACGATGGACGAGAACTTTGCCTATTGGTCCGCCTCATTTCAACAAGCAGGAAAATGGGTCTCTTCGTCCCTCGCCCTTGGTACCGACATTGTTGCCGACATAACTGATAGGCTACCCTCTGACATGTCTTGCTATCATGACCATGCAAGATGTCAACGCCCTTCCTACTTTAATCACATGGTGGGCCCATAACCCACAGTTCCACAGGATCGAAACCTGACTCTCCTGTGCACCCCTATTCCCAAATTTATTCCTCGCGCGTGGCCTCATATGTAATTCATGGACCACCGTCCTACTGATCTATACCAGTATCAGACATAATACTTATTTCGATTGCTTTGAACACCCTTTCACACTCTGTTTCAGGCATCGAATGATTGCCTGCCTCTTGAAACTTCTCATGACACCTTCTTACTTTTATCTTAATATTTTCTAAAGGTTTTGAATTCGATAGTTACTTTCCCCTACCTTCCCCGATGTTATCAACAAGTTAGTCAACCTTGTAGAGGTCTGTTCTCCCGGCCCCTTTATTCTTTCGTAAGTACGATGGAGTTCCCAAAGAAAGGATGCCAACTTCATCATGAGAACCTGAGGCAGAGAAATGAAGACATCAAGGTCATGGATCGGCCTCTTCGAGAAGAGCAACCAAGACTGAGAACACTCGCTAGAAATTCGTAACCAGAACCTTCTCCCTCTACTCCGCCTCTTAAATCTCGGGATGAGATTTCTTGTAGTGGAGGAGAATTGTGACGCCCGGATAATTATAGGCTATAGTAAAACTCTGCTAATGATGCCATGTCACCTCCGTTACTGTTGCTAATTCCTCGTTAGTTCAAAAAACCGACTCAAAATTCTAATTCCAAATATGGCCTACAATAAAAGTTTTCAAACATTAAAACAAAATGTTCGGTTAGTGCCAGATATTACGTAGGTAATTGTTGTGAAGGAAACTTGTTTTTAGAAAATGCTAAAAGGCTCTAAAATAAAAAGAAAAGAAAAGGGAAATAAATAAAAGAAAAGAACAGAAAACTAACATAAAACAAAAAGGAGAAAGCCCCCCGGCCCCTTGGGCTTCGGCCCAGCAGGCCATGGCCTAGCTGCTGGCCGGCCACGCCTGCACTCCCCATAA
>NC_041383.1:114778202-114837077 GCF_002162155.2 Triticum dicoccoides
GGGAGGATTCCCGATCCCCTCGCCCCCACACGTCGACACCGACGCCGGTGCCCAGAGCTCCCCCGCCGGACTGCCTCCTCATCCCCGCCAGCCTGCTTCCCCTTCGCCGCTCGTCACCGTCCTCCTCCTCAACCCCCGTTGCCCCGAACCCTACAAAACCGCTGTGAGCACTGCTACCTCCCCTCGTCTTTCCCCGCAGGTCACCGCGCCCGTCGTTCCCACGCACGGACGAAGCTCCTCGCGCGCCCGCGCCCTCGCCACAGTTCGTGCGAGCCCTCCCCCGCCGTCACTACGGCCACCACAACCGCCATGCGCACACCCGACATGCCGCCCCCATTTACCTCCTCTTGCAGCCCATCCCCGCAGCCACCGACCCGCTTGCCCCATGCCACGCCTTCGCCTCTGGCCCCGCGGGTCATCGCCGCGCCGGCGGCCAACTCTGGCGCCCGTCCCGGCCTCTCTCCTTCCCCCAGCCGGTCCCGCTCCCTCACCCGCTCCGTGCCCTGGCCGTGTCGGCTCCACCCGGCCATGCCCGCGCTAGGCCAGCATGCGCCGACAGCAGCGCCCTCGCCTCTCCCTACCCTGCTCCGGCGCCGCCCGGTACCCCTCCCATCTTTTCCGCTCCGGCCACTAGCGGCCGGCCTCGCCGCAGCCGCGGCCCCCTTGCTGGCCGCTGCCCACTCGCCGTGCCGTTTCGGCGCCCGGCTAGCGACGTCGCCGTTCCCCCGTGATGGCCTGGGTGTGGCACCCCGGCTCAGAGAAACCGGAACACCCTGTATTCCGGCCCAGAGATCGAGGAGAAGTCTTCTGGAATACGGCACTGCTTAGCATAGAACAAACTAGCTTTCTATTATTACACGAATATGAATACAAGGTCTCCGAGATTACAATGAATAACATCGACACGGCGACACTACGCCATCCTATGTTGCTCTATGCAAGCAGCAGAACAACACGATGCAGCGGAAGAACTCTAGCAACAAAACAACAACGATGGTGGTGAACTCCACTCCGCAGGGACTCTGGCTGGAACGCTTATCCAAGCTCGCACGAACGGAAACCACGACAAGCAAGCAATCAAATCCGGCATGACCTGCAAACTGGCATGACATGCCAGGTCAGTAAATTGAATGTACTTGCAAGCTCACAATAACCAAAAGCATTCCAGACAGACAACATCATGGAAATTACAGGTTATACAGGAATTATCATGATATCATCAGCACAATATAACATGGCATGACCGACATAAACACGATACAGCTATCACAACATGAACATAATAATCCGACAATACTAGCATGCAACATGATGACAGTACATGCACCACTTATTCTTCTCGGGTTACCTCGTAACCAACCCATGCATCACTTACCAACCTCGGACATCACATGATCATCTCAGGATCAAATCAAGCTTGGTATAAACAATACCGTAGCGATCAGTAAAGGACCACAAGGAGATTGACCTTTACCCATGATTCTCGCACAACATCACGAATATACAACAACTCGGTATCCTCGATACCACCGTGATCCTTACGGCGATCACAACCCGACCAACACTTGGCCCCGTGACCCTTACGGCAATCACAACCCGACCACAACATGGCCCGTGATCCTTACGGCGATCACAAACCGACCAATACCTGGCCCGCGATCCTTACGGCGATCACTACCAACTTATCTCACTGTTATTAAGCACATTATTCTTATTACTGTTGACTCATGGTGTGACCTACTTTCGACCTGGGCCCTTATCCGCGGGCGCGGCTATCGATAGATTTAATATACACTCTGTAGAGGTTAGTACACTGTACCCACACTATGGAACCCATGGCCTCGCACTCCCATTCGGGTGGACCAACGGCGTTCCGACAAAACCGATCTACTGCCATGCCACTCTCCCGGCCACTCCGACTCACTCCTCACTAAGCTAAGTCATGGGTGGCCCCGTGCCTACCACCAGACACAACGACCACCGTCGTGGCCAAAACATAAATGATCCCACGCGGGGATCCGCCGGCTATAATAACTGCGGGCACACAAGGCTTATGTCCGCCTACCTGATCAGGGTAGCGCGCGCCCATAACCTTCCCTCGTTGGAGGCACCGGCGAGAGGCATAACAATAGACCCAGTTAGGACCGTCCCATATTGGTAAGCGTGGTTGCACTGGTCAGCTTCGATTCAGCGGCACCATGACTCAGCCAACAGTTGTTCAAGTTCAGTTTAATCCGGTTAACTTGAATGCAAATATGTTGAGCCATGATAAAATAACATGATGCCAACAATAATACATGAACATGATATCAACACCATCATGAGGGTATCACATAACTATCCACTTTATCAACAATAAATCATATCCACTGACCATGGTATACTGACTAGCATGACCATTACCAACATCAACATGTACCACTAGCAATCATAAACATATGAAAGGAAATACTAGCAGGTATAACGTGATCACAGAGTACAAGACAACATAGCACAAAAATGAACATGCAAATTTAACCATCACCGGAACAACGATAACCATCTTTTCAACAAGAAAATATTTATTAAATATTGAAGTTGAAAACCATGGCTACTGCAGGACTATCATGCAAGTGGGTATTGTGGCTTGCCTGGGGATGAAGAAGGCACTGAGGAGAAGTGCGAGAAGCTCGTGGAACGAATCGCCGGAAAATGTTCTCTCTTGGAGGGGGATTGAATATGGACAAGGGCATAAAGGTCATCTTCATAGTGTCAAACCGTAGTGAAAACATGACCAACAGAACGGGCTCGACGAAACAAAGAAGTGGGCTTTGGATTCACCTCATTTGGAGTTACAGATAAAAAGATACGGATGTTTTTCTACCAGGGACCCATCTGTAATGAAAATCTTTTCAACCAGGGGCCTAAACAGAAAAAGAGAAAACGTAATCTGGGAAATATGCCTTCACCTTATCCGTTAGAATAGTGGCGGGGCTGACGCATTTGGGTCCCACGGGTGGGGCCCGTCACTTATCCACGTGGGCTGGGCTGGTCAACGCCCAGCCACTGACTGGCGGGGCCCGCGGGCAGGGGGTGGGGCCTGGCGAGGCATCGTCTTCCTCCCCTCCCTGGCCCGATAGAAGTAGAGGTAGGGGCGCTGCCGGCGCCGGCCCGGGCAGCTCGAGCCATCTCCGGCGGCGCAGAGCATACCGGGAGCTCAGGGCGATGAGGCGGATCCGTTCAGGGTCAACACGACCGCCGAGGAGGGGTGGAGCGGAGGGAAGGCCGCGGTGACGGGGACTACAGAGGCGGCGGCGGGTCAAGGGGCACAGCCCTGGAGGGGCTCCGGCGACGAGTGGAGGAGCAAGGAGACTCGCCGGAGTGGTGTGGAGCTACTAGTGGTGGAGAAGGGGAGGAGGAAGCTCGGCTTCGGGAAAATTTGGCCGGAGCACCGCGGCGGCCATGGTGGCGAGGGGGACTACAGAGAGCTCCTAGAGCTTGGGGAAAAGCATGGGCTGGTTCCTGGGGAAGTGATGAGGTAGATGCGGCGCTCGGGAGGCCACGGGGAGGGCCATTTATAGGCGGGGCGAGGGAGGCCGAGCTGGCACCGCCGGCGACGCGTGTCCGGTGCCGCAGACGCGTGTGCTCGCGCATGGGCTCGGGGGAAGGGGACGGCGACGCACAGGGAGGAGCTCACGGGGCAGGAGGGGACCAAAGGAGGGGCATAGGAACAGGCCGAGCGCCATAAAAGCTCTGTCGGCCACAGATCTCTCGTGGGCGCTCGTCGGCGAGCGTCGGGAGGAAGAGGACGGAGGGGGAGAGGAGTCCAAGAGAACGGCGACGATGCAGGGAACAAGCTGGACATGATCACGGGCTCTAAGACGACGAGAGGAGGAGGGGGTCCAGGACAAATAGTGCTCTGGACGCGGCTACTGCACACAGAGCGCGGCAATAGGCATGCCAGCTGCATGGTCACCACATGAACATGGGCATTCAATGCTCTACAGCGCAAAAACGTTGTCTAGTGGTAAGTTCCTCCAAGGTAGGTTTGATCTGTGGTGGTAACTAGGTTAAACAGGCTACGGTTAAATGGTTATCAACTGCTGAAGTTTACTGCAGTAAACTTTACCAGCTTCATGTGATCAACAGGGAGCTACTGGAAGCCAAAGAAGTTGTCTGGGGTGTTTAGGCTAGGAAGGACTATGATCCTGAAGAGTTTGAGGGTAAAAGGATCAAGATATACTGCAGTTGCTTCACAACTGCATACTTGGTCCAGAAATGAAGATCATGATGATGCACTCACATGGAGTGTCCACTTGAGCTGAAATTGGGCAAGGCAGGGTCATTTGGTCATATGAAGATTCTGTAAAAAGCTCATGCCAAATGGCCAAGCCAAAATGGCACTTGCTTCACAAACATCTCTGCTGATCAGAAACTTGAAATAATTTTGGTGGTAAAATGGCTAAATGAAATGATGCCAAAATGGCTGGAGAGATGTTTCAAGGGTATAAGAATGATCTGGTAATTTATCAGGATTTTTCAAGCAATATAAAATATACTTGCTTCACAACCTCAAAATATTACCAGAATCAAAGATTGGCTCATGTGCTCACATAGATGATTGGATGGAGCTGCAAATGGGTGGAGGGGATTAGTATGAGCACATTAAGGAGTTTGCAAAATTTCAACTCATTTGGCTACTCCTAGCTAGTACTTCCTTCACAATGGCTTCTGTTTGACAGAAACTTTGAAAAATTGCTGAGGAAGATTGGCTAGGCAAATAAATTTGAACTTGTGCATGAGGCAATTATTTGGACATATAAGAATGCCCAAGGAGTTGGGGAGCAATCAAGTAAAGATAGGTGGCACTCCCTTCACAGAAAACCACACCGGACAGAAATGAAGAATAATTATTGGGGAATTATTTTTGAACATTGCAATGAAAAGTTTTGCCATATTTGATCAAGATATGACCCAAACAATTTATGAGAATTATTTGGGGAGATGGAAATATAGGTTGCTTCACTACCTAGGGCAATTTGAGTTATTCCTTTAATAGAAAAGGAATATTCTCAATAAAAAGAATACTGGGATTTGGTCCAAGGTGGAAATGAAAGGGTCTAAGGAAAGATTTGGGAATGACAAGCCACTCTTGAAACAAAGAAGAGGGCATCTTCTTCAGTTTCCAGACCACAAATCCACGAAAAAGAAAAACTCACGCAAAAACCTCGGAAAAACAAAAGAAAAAGAAAGGGCCAAAAATCAGGCTGTCACACTAGGAGGGCGCCCATTCGGGATGGCGCCCGTCGCCCGCACGCCCGATCCACTAAGGCTGTCGGCCACTAGACAACGGGGCCCAGCCCCTAGAACATTTTTGTAAAAAAAGGAATGCAAAAATATATATAATTAATAAAATATTAATTGATTAATTAATCAAGTAATTAATTAACTTAATTAATCCTGATTAGATTAACCTAATCACTTAGTTTAGTTAATTAATCTGTTAGGTTAATTAACACTCAATGACAGCTGGGAGCCATATGTCAGTTTGACCCAGTCAACGCCCTGCTGACTGCTGATGTCATGATGACGTGAGCATACACTATTCTAGATAATGTTAGAATTAAATAATTAAATAAATTCTAAAAATAATTAAATCTTTAAAATTAATATAAAATAAACAGTAGCTTGGATGAAAATACTTTCTACACGAAAGTTGCTTAGAACGACAAGACGAATCCGGATACGCAGCCCGTTCGTCCGCCACACATCCCTAGCATAGCAAACACGCAACTTTCCCCCTCCGGTTCACCTGTCCAAAAACACGAAACACCGGGGATACTTTCCTGGATGTTTCCCCCTTTCGCCGGTATCACCTACTACCGCGGTAGGGCACACCTAACACTGCTCATTGTCATGTCATGCATCGTCATGCTTATGTTTGCATTGTATTTACTGTTTCTTCCCCCTCTTCTCTCTGGTGGACTATGAGACCGACGCTGCTGTTGCCCTGTTCGACTACGGAGTTGACGACCCCTCCTTCTTGCCAGAGCAACCAGGCAAGCCCCCCCCCCTTGATCACCAGATATCGCCTATTCTCCTCTATAGTGCTTGCATTAGAGTAGTGTAGCATGTTACTGCTTTCCGTTAATCCTATTCTGATGCACAGCCTAACATTGTTCCTACATCTGTTGATACCTTACCTGCAATCCTAAATACTTAGTATATGATGCTAGTTTATCACATGTGGCCCTACATTCCTATCAGTCTGCCTTGCTATACTATCGGGTCGTGATCACTCGGGAGGTGATCATGGGTATATACTATACATACATACTATACAGATGGTGATTAAAGTCGGGTCGGCTCGTTGAGTACCCGCGGTTGATTCATGAATTGGGGGCTGAAAGGACATACTTTCCAGACGACCCTCTATGTGGATCTTTGTGGCGGAGCGACAGGGCAGGTTGAGGCCACCTAGGAGAGAGGTGGGCCTAGCCCTGGTCGGCGTTCGTGGTTACTTCATAATAATACGCCTAAAGAGATCTTGGTATTTGATCTGAGTCTGGCCACTGGCCTATACGCACTAACCAACTAAGCGGGAAAGATATGGGCACTCGACGTCGTGGTATCAGCCGAAGCCTTCTTGACATCAGCGACTGAGCGGCACGCGCCGGATTGGACTGGAACGCCTTCTCTTGTATTAGGGAGGCTAGGTTTGCTTCCGGCCGCCCTCGCAACATGCAGATGTGCAATGGGCGATGGGCCCAGACCCCTGCGCCATAGGAGTTAGACCGTCGTTCTGACCTCTCTATTGTGCCTAGGTGGGGCTACGACGTGTTGATCTTCTGAGGCCGGGCATGACCCAGGAAAGTGTGTCCGGCCAATGAGGATCGAGCGTGTTGGGAAATGTGGTGCACCCCTGTGGGGAAGTTGATCTATTCGAATAGTCGTGTCCCTCGGTAAAAGGATGACCCGGAGTTGTACCTTGGCCTTATGAAAACTAGAACCGGATACTTTCCCCGTTTTGAGACAACCCGGTGATCACTTTCCGGTGATCACTTTCCCATAGGGCGACGAGGGGAGGATCGCTGGGTAGGATTATGCTATGCGGTGCTACTTGGAGGACTTCAATCTACTCTCTTCTACATGCTGCAAGATGGAGGCTGCCAGAAGCGTAGTCTTCAATAGGACTAGCTATCCCCCTCTTATTCTGGCATTCTACAGTTCAGTCCACTGATATGGCCTCCTTGCACATATACCCATGCATATGTAGTGTAGCTCCTTGCTTGCGAGTACTTTGGATGAGTACTCATGGTTGCTTTGCTCCCTCTTTTCCCCCGTTTTCCTCTTTTTCTCGGATGCCGCAACCAGACGTTGGAGCCCAGGAGCCAGACGCCACCGTCGACGACGACCCCTACACTGGAGGTGCCTACTACTACGTACAGTTCGTTGACAATGACCAAGAGTAGTTTAGGAGGATCCCAGGCAGGAGGCATGTGCCTCTTTCGATTTGTATCCCAGTTTGTGCTAGCCTTTGTAAGGCAAACTTGTTTAACTTATGTCTCTACTCAGATATTGTTGCTTTCGCTGACTCGTTTAAGTTCGAGCTCTTGTATTCGAGCCCTCGAGGCCCCTGGCTTGTAATATGATGCTTGTATGACTTATTTTACTTTTAGAGTTGTGTTGTGATATCTTCTCGTGGGTCCCTGATCTTGATCGTACACATTTGCATGCATGATTAGTGTATGATTGAATCGGGGGCGTCACAATACTGCGTAGAGAAATTATGCTACTATGGAAAAAGAATTCTTAGCAGATGTATTTGCATGTGATAAGTTCAGATCTTGTATTGTTGATTCTAAAGTAACTATTCACACTGATCATGCTACTATTAAATATCTTATGGAAAAGAAAGATGCTAAACCTAGACTTATTAGATGGGTCCTCTTGCTCCAAGAATTTGATTTGCATATTATTGATAGAAAGGGAGCTGAGAACCCCATTGCAGACAACTTGTCTAGGTTAGAGAATGTTCTTGATGACACACTACCTATTGAGGATAGCTTCCCTGATGAACAATTGGTGGTCATTAATGCTTCTCGTACTGCTCCATGTTATGCTGATTATGCTAATTACATTGTTGCTAAATTTATACCACCTAGTTTCACATACCAGCAAAAGAAAAAGTTTTTTGTGATTTAAGACATTACTTCTAGGATGACCCACCCCTTTATGAAGAAGGAGTAGATGGTGTTATCAGACGTTTTGTACCTGAGCATGAACAGGAACAAATCCTACGCAAGTGTCACTCCGAACCATATGGAGGACACCATGCTGGAGATAGAACTACACATAAGGTATTGCAATCCGGTTTTTATTGGCCTACTCTCTTCAAAGATGCCCGTAAGTTTGTCTTGTCTTGTGATGAATGTCAAAGAATTGGTAATATTAGTAGACATCAAGAAATGCCTATGAATTATTCTCTTGTTATTGAACCATTTGATGTTTGGGGCTTTGATTATATGGGACCTTTTCCTGCCTCTAATGGATACACACATATTTTAGTTGCTGTTGATTATGTTACTAAGTGGGTATAAGCTATTCCAACTAGCAGTGCTGATCATAACACCTCTATTAAGATGTTTAAAGAAGTTATTTTTCCGAGGTTTGGAGTCCCTAGATATCTCATGACTGATGGTGGTTCACATTTTATTCATGGTGCTTTCCATAAAATGCTTGGTAAGTATGATGTTAATCATAGATTTGCATCTCCTTATCACCCACAGTCTAGTGGTTAAGTAGAATTGAGCAATAGAAAGCTCAAATTAATTTTGCAAAAGACTGTTAATAGATCTAGGAAGAATTGGTCCAAGAAACTTGATGCTGCATTATGGGCCTATAGAACTTCATATAAATATCCTATGGGTATGTCTCCGTATAAGATGGTTTATGGAAAAGTGTGTCACTTACCTCTTGAAGTTGAACATAAGGCATATTGGGCCATTAAAGAGCACAACTATGATTTCAAACTTGCCGATGAGAAGAGGTTATTTGACATTAGCTCACTTGATGAATGGAGAACCCAAGCATATGACAATGCCAAGTTGTTTAAAGAAAAAGTTAAAAGATGGCATGACAAAAGGATACAAAAGCGTGAGTTTAACGTAGGTGATTATGTGTTGCTATTCAACTCTCGTTTAAGATTTTTTGCAGGAAAACTTCTCTCTAAATGGGAAGGCCCTTACATTATCGAAGAGGTCTATCATTCCGGTGCCATAAAAAGCAACAACTTTGAAGGCACAAATCCGAAGGTAGTGAACGGTCAAAGAATCAAACATTATATCTTAGGTAATCCTATAAATGTTGAAACAAATATTATTGAAACCGTAACCCCGGAGGAATACATAAGGGACACTTTCCAGAGCGTTTCAGACTCCAAAAAGGGATAGGAATGTGGTATGGTAAGTAAACCGACTCCAAAACAGTTCTAATGGCAATTTTTCTCCGTTTTGGAATATTTAATAATTTAGGGAAGCAAGAAGTAGTCCGGGAAGGACACGAGGCCTCCACGAGGGTGGAGGGCGCGCCCACCAGCCTCGTGAGCACCTTGTGTGCCTCCCGGACTCTGTTTTCTTGCACGTTACTTCTTTTGGTCGGTAAAAAATCATTATATAATCTCCCGAAGGTTTTGAGCACCGTATCACGCAAAAATATTTTGTCTTTGTCTCGAGCTGTTTCTATCGTAGATTTGAGCAACATGTCATCCCAGGATTCGGAGGGAGAAAGCTATGTAGCTGATTACCTTGCAGACCCTAAAGTCTACGGGGACTTGGATCATTGTGGCTGGACCACTGAGGAAGAAGAAGACTATGAGCCTAAGGGAAAGGGGGAGACGAGCTCAGACAAAGACGAAGTCCCGTTACCTCAACCGGGGGATATGCACGTGGATTTTAAAAAGTCAAGCCTCCCTGATAGGGCAAAGAAGCCCAAGATCGAGTTTATCCCTTTTCGTCTCTTGCAGGAAAACAAACAGGAACTATGCAAAAGAATATTAAGCCTTGAGCAGGAGATCGATGATCTAAGGGAGCAAAATTCCATTCTCAAGCGCAAGTTGAGAAGCAAGCCTACATCATCAACAACTCCTGCTTCACCACCTCCGAGGACATAATCACATGGGTATGGGCACTCCCCTTGGCAACTGCCAAGCTTGGGGGAGGTTCCCCGATATCGTATCACCATCACACTCCTATCTTTACTGTTTTACTTAGTTCGATCCTTTTGATAATATCTAGATCTAGTAGAATAAAGTCTTGGTATGAATTAGTTTTGAGTTTTGCTTTGTGATCCTTCTATGTAATCGAGTCCGTGAGTTATATATAATAAAGATGAGTGTTGAGTCACGGGCTTTGCTATCTTGCCATGATCTTAAGAAAATAAAAAGAAATAAAAGAGTTCGTATTGATCTTATGGATAGTAATGACTTCACATATAAAGAGTATGAGGCATAAAAGTTGTTGAGAGTTGACAAACATAGTTTTGGTCATTGTTGCAATTAATAGGAAGTAATAAAGAAAGAGAGGTTTTCACATATAAATATACTATCTTGGACATCTTTTATGATTGTGAGCACTCATTAAAGTATGACATGCTAAAGAGTTGATGCTGAAACAGGAAGAAAACATAATGGGTTATGTTTTCTCACATCTCAGTTAAAGTTTATTGTCATGGATCATTCAAACATGTTGAGCTTTCCTTTCCCCCTCATGCTAGACAAAAAATTCCTTGCACCAAGTAGAGATACTACTTGTGCTCCCAAATATCCTTAAACTCAGTTTTTCCATGAGAGTCCACCAAACCTACCTATGGATTGAGTAAGATCCTTCAAGTAAGTTGTCATGTTGCAAGCAAGAAAAATTGCTCTCTACATATGCATGACTTATTAGTGTAGAGAAAATAAGCTTTATACGATCTTGTTATGGAAGCAATAAAAGCGACGGACTGCATAATAAAGGTCCATATACAAGTGGCAATATAAAGTGACGTTCTTTTGCATTAAGATTTCGTTCATCCAACCCTAAAAGCACATGACAACCTCTGCTTCCCTCTGCGATGGGCCTATCTTTTACTTCATGTCTTTTACTGTATGCAAGAGTCAAGGTGATCCCACACCTTTCCTTTTTTCATTTTATCCTTTTGGCAAGCACCTCGTGTTGGAAAGATCCTGATACGTATATCCCATTAGATGTTCGTTAGCATGAACTATTATTGTTGACATTACCCTTGAGGTAAAAGATTGGGAGGCAACACTAAGCCCCTATCTTTCTCTATGTCCGGCTAAAACTCCATAACCACAAGTATTGTGTGAGTGTCAGCAATTGTGAAAGACTAAATGATAGTTGAGTATGTGGACTTGCTGAAAAGCTCTTATGTTGACTTTTTCCTATGTTATGATAAATTGCAATTGCTTCAATGACTGAGATTATAGTTTGTTAGTTCTCAATGAAGTTTCTGAACCATACTTGACATTGTGAATAGATTGTTACTTGAGAATAAGAAATCATATGAGAATATCTACATATGTTGCTGTTATAAGAATGATCATGATGCCCTCATGTCCGTATTTTATTTTTATCGACACCTCTATCTCTAAAACATGTGGACATATTTCTCGATATCGGCTTCCGCTTGAGGACAAGCGAGGTCTATGCTTGGGGGAGTTGATACGTCCATTTTGCATCATGCTTTTATATCGATATTTATTGCATTATGGGCTGTTATTACATGTTATGTCACAATACTTATGGCTATTCTCTCTTATTCTACAAGGTTTATCATGAAGAGGGAGAATGCCGGCAGCTGGGATTCTGGCTAGAAAAGGAGCAAATATTGGAAACCTATTCTACACAGCTCCAAAAGTCCTGAAACCCCACGAAAGTCATTTTTGGATTTCATAAGAATTATGGAGCAAAGAAAGTACCAGATGCGGCCCACACCCTGGCCACGAGGGTGGGGGCGCGTCCAACCCTACTGGGCGCGCCCCCTGTCTCGTGGGCCCCCTGGTGGCCCTCCGGTGCCCATCTTCTGCTATATGAAGGCTTTTACCCTGCAAAAAAATCATAAGCAAGCTTACGAGACGAAACTCTGCCGCCACGAGGTGGAACCTTGGAGGAACTAATCTAGGGCTCCGGCAAAGCTAATCTGCTGGGGAAACTTCCCTCCGGGAGGCAGAAATCATCATCATCATCATCACCAACGATCCTCTCATTGGGAGGGGTCAATCTCCATCAACATCTTCACTAGCACCATCTCCTCTAAAACCCTAGTTCATCTCTTGTATCCAATCTTGTATCCAAAACCACAAATTGGTACCTGTGGGTTGCTAGTAGTGTTGATTACTCCTTGTAGTTGATGCTAATTGGTTTATTTGGTGGAAGATCATTTGTTCAGATCCTTAATGCATATTAATACTCCTCTGATTATGAACATGCATATGCTTTGTGAGTAGTTACGTTTGTTCCTGAGGACATGGGTGAAGTCTTGCTATTAGTAGTCATGTGAATTTGGTATTTGTTCGATATTTTGATGAGATGTATGTTGTCTCTCCTCTAGTGGTGTTATGTGAACGTCGACTACATGACACTTCACCATTATTTGGGCCTAGAGCAAGGCATTGGGAAGTAATAAGTAGATGATGGGTTGCTAGAGTGACAGAAGCTTCAACCCTAGTTTATGCGTTGCTTCGTAAGGGGCTGATTTCGATCCACTAGTTTCACGCAATGGTTAGGTTTACCTTTATACTTATTTTGTAGTTGCGGATGTTTGCAATAGGGGTTAATCATAAGTGGGATGCTTGTCCAAGAAAGGGCATTACCCAAGCACCGGTACACCCACATATCAAATTATCAAAGTAACAAACGCGAATCATATGAGCGTGATGAAACTAGCTTCACAATAATTCCCATGTGTCCTCGGGAGCGCTTTTCTCATTATAAGAAATTGTTCAGGCTTGTCCTTTGCTAAAAAAGGATTGGGCCACCGTTCTGCACCTTATTTACTTTTTTTGCTTGTTACCCGTTACAAATTATCTTATCACAAAACTATCTGTTACCTACAATTTCAGTGCTTGCAGAGAATACCTTACTCAAAACCGCTTGTCATTTCCTTCTGCTCCTCGTTGGGTTCGACACTCTTACTTATCGAAAGGACTACGATAGATCCCCTATACTTGTGGGTCATCAACACACACTACCCAACACCGAAGGAGTAGGGTGGCACCTCGATCTTGATAGTAATCTATCTACTCCTTGTCGGTGTACAAAAGTAGGGGCACAACTTTTGTACCCGTTTACTTGTGCACGGGCAGTCAGAGCCACGCGCCAGGACCACGAGCGGCAAGGCAGGGGAGGTGAACCAAGGAAAAACCAAAGTCCAAGGCAAACAAGACAACACCAAGGGACAAGACCACATAGAGAAAATGGGCAGCATCGGAAGCCCCGGCAAGACCCTTGCCGGGGCGGCTCGACCACACCAGCGGAGTAAGCCACCTTCGAGCCCACGGCCTCCAACACCATCAACCACGTTGGGCCAGGGCTCCGGAGGCACCTCCATGGTGACATGCAGATCTTTGTGAAGACAAAGAACATATGAGATCAGATGAGGATCAGAAGACGACGATCCTTGGCGAGACCCTAGCCAAGGAAACCCACAAGACCCCCGGCAAGATCCTTGCCGGGGACAGTAGCGCGCCATGGCAAGGTCCTTGCCAAGGGCGTCAGCTGGGCCGCAGCTAGGCCCACACCAACCAAGTCTCCACCGCCTTTCACATGCAGGTGCCAGCTCAACCAGCTAGGCAGGCACCTGCGTGGCAACATGCGGCTTCCAGGCCAACTCAGCACGCGCCTACGTGGCGGCATGTAGATCTTCGTGAAGGCTCCACCATCGCGCCACCTTAGATGCTTGCCTGCCTACATGGCGCCACATGCATCGCTGGCCAGGGCACGTGTCGAAGCGAGGAGGAGCGGCGACGGACGGGATGGGCCTCGCTCCCGTCCCCAATAAAGCAAGAGGACACCTAAGCTACGCATTAAATGCGTCTTGTCCTGTAATGCGATCGATAAGCTCATAGCACTGTAGGCCTTTCCACCTCCTGTGTGCCACTGTGGCAGCCCCTTTCGACTATAGAAGGAGGTCCATGGTGTACTGGAGGGGGATTCGGCTTTTTGGAACCACGCAGCCACCATAGCTAGTTCAAGAGGTAAAGAACACTCATTACACCCACCAAAGCATGACTAGGGTTTTACGCATCTCCGTGGCCCGAACCTGGGTAAACGATCGTTGTGCTGATTGCTAATCCTACTCTTCCCACAACCCCGCGCCTCGACAACCGTACAAGGGATCCTCCTGATCCCATAGGTGTGGTTTCCCACCGACATCTTTGACGCGCCAGGTAGGGGTGTTACTGCTTGTTGTGAGAATCTAGTCTCGTAGTTGGCCCAACAGTTCTTCGTCGCCATGGCCCTCAGGGAAGAAGGCGACCAAGCGAGCAGCCCCGCCATAGGATGCAGCAAACGTCCGCGCGATGACAAAGAAAAGCTAAGTCATGCAAGAACTTCAAACAATTCTTTCTTATACAAGGTTATCTTCCTCGAAGATCTTTCCTATGTATGGGAAACCTGCACGCGGTGGGGCCCTTCCGCCATCGGCAATGCTCTTGGTCTGTTTCGAGTCTGCTCAACAAGATCGAGCGGCTGCGTCGAGGGTGGCAGGGTGGCCTTCCGCTATTGGCAACGCTCCTCCTCTGTCTCGAGTCCGCTCGACAGTTCGGGCGGTCACGCTCAGAACGGCAAGGTGGTTCGCACAGCGGCAAGCATACCCTGTCGGCCGCTAAAGGATCCATCCTTCAAATCGAAGTGGTTTGGGTTTATGCGCCAGTGAGCCTATCCAATAGGCGTAGGGTGGACGTACAGAGAAAGGTTGAATAGGGAAATAACATGCAACATATTAAGAGTACTGCAGAGTTATATTACGGTTCTAACTAAAGATATGAATTGTCTTGGTCATGAACCTGCAGCGGCAACAAGAGACGGGGTGTCTAGTCCCAGCGTTGGCCCTCCAGCCTCTGGATCCCGCTGATGCGGCTGATGACGGGCTCGATGCGCTCCTCGGCCAAGGAGCTCGCCCGGTTGGAGTGAAGCTGCTCCAGAGCCCTAAGGACGCTCTCAAAAAAGATGGTCAGACTGGCGTTGGGGCTCAGATTTGGCTCCAGGGTGTACCTCACGTCCGACACTTTCATCCTGACAAGTTGCTCGGTGATTCTGTTGGCAACGGCGATGAGGCGACCGATCCAACGCTTCTCACCATCAACCTAGTCCTTGAGATTGGCGGCCACGTTCGCCCGGAGCTGCTCCTCCTCCGCCAAGCACTGGGTCAAGGTCCCCTCCCGGGTTTTGGCCTCCTCGAGCGCCCCCTCGAGGCCCTCCAGCTTGAACTTCAGGTCTTTAATGGTGTCGTTGGTAGTGGAAAGCTGCTCAGCTCTACTAAGAACCTCGAATTGTGCCTCGACTAGGGCCTAGTTGAGCATGTTCTTTGCCGAGGACAGCTCCGAGGCTCATTTCGCCAGGCCATCCCGCTCCGTCTCCAATTCCTTCACCCTATTGTCGTGGGCCAGGGCCTGGGCATCGAGCGCCTCCTTGTTCTTGTGCTCCAGCTCCTAGGTCCGCGCCGCGACAAGCTTCTCCACCTCTTAATCCTTGCCGTGGAGTTTGGCAGCAAGCGCTGCCTCGCGCACGCCAAGATCCTCCTCATAGGAGGTCAACACGGCCTCACGTTGGTGCCATATGGCCTCGTCCTTGTCGGCATGCGCCTTCGCCACCTCCTGGGCCTTCTCGATGTCGAATTGCTTGAGGACGAGCTCCTGTTTGCGCTCAGCCAACTGTTCCTGAGCGGCCTTCAACTCTTTGTGGGCCTGGCAGAACTAGGCCTGCGCCTCGGCAACATGCTTCTTGAGGTCGGCCTCCGTCTTGTTCACCACCGCCTTCTTGGTCCTTGCTTGGTCCAGGCAGGCGCGGTGGAGCGCCTGGAGCTTGTTGAAGTTGGCGCTCAGGGCCTGGAGGAGCCGCTCCTCTTGCTAGCCACCACCAGAGCACGGCTCATCGACGACCTCGAGCCCGACGGCAGCGAGCACTTCATCATCAAAAATCTCCCCCTCGGCAGGCGCTCCGGCGCTCGCCGTCCCCGGAAGGCAGACGAACAAGTTGTCGCCCACCTTCAGGTACCTGCCCGAGCCAGAGGCAGCAGAGGAGGAAGGTTGATCATTGACCACCTCCTCCTCCTCGGCAGCGGCACCCCTGCTGGCATCCCCGGCAGGCCTCTTGCTGGCCTCCTCCTTAGCAGCGGCGCCCCTCCCGGCATCCCCGGTAGGCCTCTCACCAGCCTCCTCATCAGTAGCCTTGCCGGACTCCTCAGCAGACCCCAGGGCAGCCTCCTCCGCATCCTTGGCAGCCTCATCGGAGGCGATCTTGGTGGCCTCGGCCTCCGCATCCTTGGCGATCTCCTCGATGGAGGCGTCGGTGGTCCCTTGGTCGGCCGAGGGAGCGCCTGGATAGTGGCATAAGGAGTGAGGCAGAGGCAAACCAAAAAAAAAGAGAGAACAGAAGAAAATGGCAAACGCAGGGGATGGATGGGCTCACCTATGCCGGGCTGGGGGGAGGCAGTTTTCTCTCCACCAACTTCTAGTGCTGGGGCAGACCCGCCAGCTCCTAGGTCCACCTCCTCTTCCTCCTTGTGCATGGGCTCGGCGCTTGGCACCCTTGCCGGGGACGCTCCATGAGGTGGTGTAGGTGATGGAGGCGGCGTGTTGGAGGTGGCCCCCAGAGGGTCCTCCTGCCGTCATCCTTCTCCTGCTACCATGGCAAGGTCAGTGCCAAAGAGTCACCTTTCCCAGCACACGTTGATAAGGAACAGGTGGTAAACTTACGCTGGGGGCTGAGCCGGGGCAGCCTCGTGGGCTACTGCCATCCGGGTTGCTCTCCACCACCAGCGGTGCGCCTGGAGCACCTGCCGGGGGCTGGTCACTTGCCGAGGCCCTATCCCTCTTCCTCACCTGCTGGGCCAATGTCTAAGTGTCCCTGCCGAGGCAAAACAAGTCGAGATAAACAAACAACTCTGCTGAAAAAGATAGGAATGATAGGGATGGGATGCTCACTCCTCCTCTGTCTCCTCGTCTGCTACTTTCCTTTTTCTCCTCGGTCTGAGGGACGAGAAGTCAAAGATGGCATCCTCGTTTGCGCTTGCCGGGGGAGGATAAGGCGATGGAGTCCGGTAGTGTTCGGATGAAGAAGAGGCAGCCGTCGTCTTCTTCGCCACCGCGGCTCTCTTCTTTGCCTCCGCGGCCCGCGTCACACGCACGGCTCCCATCGGCACGGCCGGCCACGGTTCGCCCCTCCCTCGTCGGACCGGCTCGCTAGAGCTGGCCCGGCACAGGGTGCGTCTCTTCTTCGCGGCCAAGGGGTTGACGGCCTTGGCCTCCTCCTCAAATGATTGTTCAGCTTCATCCCCGGCAGGGGGGCCTTGGCGTTGCCGCCACCCGCCTTTTGGGCGGCCCTCACCCACCGGGCGAGTTCCTCTTCCTCTGCAGTAGCAGCGGCCTTGTACTCCATGCCCCCAGCATTACCGGCCAACCTGGCAAGCCCCGCCTCCGCCGCCCTTTTGGCGATGTAGTTCAGCTCCTCCTGGGTGGTGTCCTTGATGAGCACTGGCTCGTCATGGGCAAGCTCTTCGACAAGGTTATCGAAGAAGTCCTGCACCTACTGTGCTAGGGGCTCGACCCAGTTGGGGTCAAGGCCGTGCGCATTGAAGGCCGTCATCATGGCAAGGATTTGGGCCTGCCGGGTGTTGTTGCTCAGTGGGACCACACCCAGCGGCAGCCCGAAGAACGGCCCTTTGACGACCTTGCCGGACTTCGCCGCCCTGCCAGTCCTCTCCACCCTGCCATCGGTGAACACGTCCAGCTGGAAGAGCCTCCGGCAGTACCAGGAGTGCCCCAGCACCGTGAGGTTATGCTGCAGGCCGGTGCAGAGCCTCATGATGTCGACCACATTTTGGAAGGCCCAGGCCAGCCTCCCTTTCCTGTGCAGCGGAGCAATTCGGTGGCGGATGAAATCTGCCATGATCATCTCCTGGGTGAGTCCAGCCTCGGTAAGGCGGCGAATCCTGGTGGTGGCAATGGAGAATTTCTTGTCTTTGGGGTCGAGGTCGCTCCAATCTGCGTTGCGGAGCAGCGCCTCTCGACGAACCCTCCTGCAGAACTCCGGCGGATCCTCCTCCATGATCCAGCACCACCGGCCCCGCCATTCTTCCCACCTCTCCTTCGTGGCGCCTTCTGGGTATGCCCCTTTCTCCTGGGCCCTCGGGATCCAGGTGACGGTTCCAGAAAGGGCGCCCCCAGGCTGGACGCGGGGGGAGAAATAGTGGCGAAAGAGCACCGTGCTGGGCACCACTGCGGCGAAGCCCTCGCGGAGGTGGGCAAAGCACGCCAAATACGCCACCACATTCGGCGTGAGGTCCAGCAAGTTGAAACCGAAAGTGCGCATGATGTCGTTGAAGAAATCGGAAAAAGGGGGATAGAGCCCACACTAGAAGAAATCAACGAAAAATGGGTACCGTTCTTGGCCACCCAGGTCGCAATCTGCGGGGAGGGCGCGTGTGGCTAGATGCGCTGACGTCGCCGCCCCCCACAGGGGCTTGAAATAGTCCCTGAGCACGAGGGTATCGACCGACGACAGGATGAAATAGGCGGACTGCGCCCGCCGCACCGCTGCCTCGCTCTCCGGCATCTCCTTCCCCTTCGGCTCTTTGGCTGCGCCCTTGCCTTTGCTAGATTTGGGAGCCATGGTGGCTGGAGAGGGAGCAGGGGGTTGAGAGCAATGGGGGGAGTGGCAGCAGCGAAAAGAAGCTCGAGGAAGAAGAAGGCGAACGGAGGCCTCCGAGATTGGGATTGCGCAGAGGGTAAAAGGAACAGTACACTCGCGGTTATCCCTTTTCATGGGGAAGGTGTGGGTCGCGCTGCCCATTTACTGTGATGTGACGCATGCGTGCGGGGACCGCCCCACGCATGCCAGCCACGTCAGGCGCACCCCTCCACGTCGCGCATTCAATGCGGGTCGTGGGAAGCGCAACGTGCGAAAAGTTTTACTGCGGTAAAAACCGCCCCGCCTGCTGATGTCTACTACACAACCTTCTCCTTGTAGACGTTGTTGGGCCTGCAAGTGCACAGGTTTGTAGGACAGTA
This sequence comes from Triticum dicoccoides, assembly GCF_002162155.2. Lineage (NCBI taxonomy): Eukaryota > Viridiplantae > Streptophyta > Magnoliopsida > Poales > Poaceae > Triticum > Triticum dicoccoides. The sequence continues at coordinate 114,797,473 of NC_041383.1, forward strand.
GCAAATTTCCCTCAAGTGGATGACCTAAGGTTTATCAAACCGTAGGAGGCGTAGGATGAAGATGGTCTCTCTCAAACAATCCTGCAACCAAATAACAAAGAGTCTCTTGTGTCCCCAACACACCCAATACAATTGTAATTTGTATAGGTGCACTAGTTCGGCGAAGAGATGGTGATACAAGTGCAATATGGATGGTAGATAAAGGTATTTGTAATCTTAAATTGTAAAAACATCAAGGTAACAAGTGGTAAAAGTGAGCGTAAACGGTATTGCAATGATAGGAAACAAGGCCTAGGGTTCATACTTTCACTAGTGCAAGTTCTCTCAACAATAATAACATAGATAGATCATATAACAATCCCTCAACATGCAACAAAGAGTCACTCCAAAGACACTAATAGCGGAGAACGGATGAAGAGATTATGGTAGGGTACGAAACCACCTCAAATTTATTCTTTCAGATCAATCTATTCAAGAGTTCGTACTAGAATAACACCTTAAGACACAAATCAACCAAAACCCTAATGTCACCTAGATACTCCATTGTCACCTCAAGTATCCGTGGGCATGATTATATGATGTGCATCACACAATCTCAGATTCATCTATTCAACCAACACAAAGTACTTCAAAGAGTGCCCCAAAGTCTCTACCGGAGAGTCAAGAACGTGTGCCAACCCCTATGCATAGGTTCATGGGAGGAACCCGCAAGTTGGTCACAAAAACATACATCAAGAGGCACATGATATCCCATTGTCACCACAGATAAGAACGGCAAGACATACATCAAGTGTTCTCATAAAAGACTCAATCCGATAAGATAACTTAGGGGAAACTCAATTCATCACAAGAGAGTAGAGGGGGAGAAAGATCATAAGATCCAACTACAATAGCAAAGCTCGGGATACATCAAGATCGTGCCATAGAGGGAACGCGAGAGAGAACACGAGAGAGAGAGAGAGAGATCAAACACATAGCTACTGGTACATACCCTCAGCCTCGAGGGTGAACTACTCCCTCCTCATCATGGAGAGCGCCGGGATGATGAAGATGGCCACCGGTGAAGGATCCCCCCCCTCCGGCAGGGTGCTGGGAAGGTCTCCCGAGAGGTTTTTGGTGGCTACAGAGGCTTGCGGCAGCGGAACTCCCGATCTATCTTCATTTTTGATGGTTTTAGGGTACGAGTGAATATATAGGAGAAAGAAGTCGGTCGGGGGGTGCTCGAGGGGTCCACGAGACAGGTGGCCGCACCCTGTAGGGGGGGCTATCTCCTGGGCTCGTCGAGTATCTTCTGGCTTGATCTCCAAGCCTCCAGGATGATGTTCTTCCAAAAAATCACGATGTCGAAGGTTTCATTCCGTTTGGACTCCGTTTCATATTCCTTTTCTTTGAAATACTGAAACAGGCAATAAAACAACAATATGGGTTGGGCCTCCGGTCAATAGGTTAGTCCCAAAAGTAATATAAAAGTGTATAATAAAGCCCATAATCATTCAAAACACATAGTAATATAGCATGATGCTTCATAAATTATAGATACATTGGAGACGTATCAGCATCCCCAAGCTTAATTCCTACTCGTCCTCGAGTAGGTAAATGATAAAGAAAGAATTTATGAAGTGTGAATGCTAGAAGGTGCACAAGTTTGATCAAGGATAATTTCAATCACCTTTACTAGCATCATTATATGTCATAACAGTAGTTCATCTCATAAAACTTTTCACGAACTAGTAACAAGCAATTCACATGTTAAAGCATAGACCATAAACTTTCTTGAAAACTAGCAAACTTCATTCTTAGTCATCAAACAATTGTAATTCATCTTACTTTCAGGAAGAGTCTATATCAGAGCTTTGATTTAGCAAACTTCATATACTCAACTATCATATAGTCTTCTACAATTGCTAACACTCACGCAATACTTGTGGTTATGAAGTTTTAATCAGACACAGAGAAAGATTAGGGCTTATAATGTTGCCTCCAAATGTATTCAACTTTGGGTGATGTCAACAATAATAGTTCATGCTAACATACATCCAATTGGATATATATATCAGGATCACCCTAACACAACGTGCTTGCCAAAGGATAAAATGAAAAAGGGAAAGGTGAAGATCACCTTGACTCTTGCATAAAGTAAAATACATAAAGTAAAAGATAGGCCCTTCGCAGAGGGAAGAAGAGGTTGTCATGCGCATTTAGGGTTGGATACACAAAATCTTAATGCGAAAGAACGTCACTTTATATTGCCCCTTGTATATGACCTTTATTATGTAGTCCGTCGCTTTTATTGCTTCCATAACAAGTTCGTACAAAGCTTATTTTCTCCATACTAATAAGTCATGCATATTTAGGGAGCAATTTTTATTGCTTGCACCGATGACAACTTACTTGAAGGATCTTACTCAATCCATAGGTAGGTATGGTGGACTCTCATGGCAAAAACTGGGTTTAAGGATATTTGGAAGCACAAGTAGTATCTCTACTTGGTGCTAGGAATTTTGGCTCGCATGAGGGGGAAAGGCAAGCTCAACATGTTTGAATGATCCATGACAATATACTTTAACTGAGATGTGAGAAAACATAACCCATTACATTGTCTTCCTTGTCCAACATCAACTATTTAGCATGTCATACATAATGAGTGCTCACAATTATAAAAGATGTCTATGATAATATATTTATATGTGAAACCTCCCTTCCTTCAATATTCTTTCATGAATTGTTCAAATGACCAATACAATGCTTGCTAACCGTCAATAAATTTACAACCTATACTTATTAGATGTGAAGTCATTACTCCCCATGGCATAAGCAAATGAAACATATATAATTTCAGATTTATGACAATCAACTCATTCAACAATTTACTCATAGGATATAAGTGAAGCACACGAGTAAATGAAAAGCTACTCCAAAAAGATATAAGAAGATCAATGAGTAGCTAAATAATTATGCGACTATGTGAAGACTCTCTCTCAAATAAGAATTTCAGATCTTGGTATCTTATTTAAACAGCAAGCAAAACAAAATAAAATGGCATTGCAAGGATAGCACAACTCATGTGAAGAAGCAAAAACTTAGGCTCAACCGATACTAACCGATAATTGTCGAAGAAGAAAGGTGGGATGCCTACCGGGGCATCCCCAAGCTTAGATGCTTGAGACTTCTTGAAATATTATCTTGGGGTGCCTTGGGCATCCCCAAGCTTGAGCTTTTATGTCTCCTTAATTCCTCTCATATCATGCTTTCTCTTCTTTTTATCAAAAGCTTCATTCACAACAAACTCAACAAGAACTCGTGAGATCGGTTAGTATAAACCAATGCAAAACCTTATCACTTTCTACTGTAACAAATCACTAAAATTATTATTCAACATTTCATACTAAATTCCTCTGCATATTTAATACTCCTATCCTCAAATAGAATCATTAAATAGGCAAACATACGCAAACAATGCAAACATAACAGCAATCTGCCAAAACAGTACAGTCTGTAAAGAATGCAAGAGTAACAATACTTCCCTGACTCAAAAAATTATGATCTAAAATTCCCACTGTAATAAATTTATCAGATCTTAATATTCAAAAAGATTCAACGTTATACCATTCTCTGAATTTTCTAGGGAATTTTTGCAACAGCGGTAAACTTTCTGTTTTCAAACAGCAACATGTATACTAGCAAAATAAGCATGGCAAAGACTATCCTTGAAATTTTTATTGAAACTAAAGATGCAAAACATTATTATAACTAACAGAAAGAAAATACTAACAAAATAAAATGACGCTCCAAGAAAAACACATATCATGTGGTGAATAAAAATATAGCTCCAAGTAAAGTTACCGATGAACGAGGACGAAAGAGGGGATGCCTTCCGGGGCATCCCCAAGCTTCGTTGCTTGGTTGTACTTGAATATTACCTTGGGGTGCCTTGGGCATCCCCAATCTTAGGCTATTGCCACTCCTTATTCCATAGTCCATCGAATCTTTACCCAAAACTTGAAAACTTCAACCACACAAAGCTCAACACAAAACTCGTAAGCTCTGTTAGTATAAGAAAATAAAACCACCAATTAGGTACTGTAATAAACTCATTATAAATTCATATTGGTGTAAAACCTACTGTATTACAACTTCTCTATGGTTCATACCCTTACATACTAGCCATAGATTCGTCAAAATAAGCAAACAACACAATGAAAACATAATCTGTCAAAAACAGAACAGTCTGTAGTAATCTGTATCAAACGTATACTTCTGGAACTCAAACAATTCTGAAATAAATTTCTGTACCTAAGGAATTTGTCTATTAATCATCTGAAAAAAGAATCAACCTAAAATAACTCTTCAGTAAAAAATGGCAGCTAATGTCGTGAGCGCAAAAGTTTCTGTTTTTTACAGCAATATCACATAAACTTCACCCAAGTCTTCCCAAAGGTTTTACTTGGCACTTTATTGAAACAAAAGCTATAAAACATGATTAATACAGTAGAATAATCATGTGTACACACACAAAAAGTAAGGATAAATATTTGGTTGTCTCCCAACAAGAGCTTTTCTTTAACGCCTTTCTAGCTAGGCATGATGATTTCCATGATGCTCACATAAAAGATAAGAATTGAAACATAACGGGAGCATCATGAAGCATATGATAGCGCCTTTAAGTCTAACCCACTTCCTATGCATAGGGATTTTGTGAGCAAACAACTTATGGCAACAATAATCAACTAGCATAGGAAGATAAAACAAGCATAGCTTCAAGAATTTTAACACATAAAGAGGAAAGTTGATATTATTGCAATTCCTACAAGCATTTGTTCCTCTCTCATAATAATTTTCAGTAGAATCATGAATGAATTCAACAATATAACCAGCACCTAAAGCATTCTTTTCATGATCTACTAGCATAGAAAATTTACTACTCTCCACATGAGCAAATTTCTTCTCATTCGGAATAGTGAGAGTATCATAAAAGACTTGAACACTAAAAATTGTTTCCACATTAAAAGAGTAATGTTCAGAAAAAGGGTAATCATAATCATGACAAGTTTTATAAATATAATCATCACTACTTTTTATAGCATAAGTTTCATCACAATAGTCATCATAAGTAGCAACTTCGTTCTCATCATAATCGATTGAAACCTCTCCCAAGATAGTGGAATCACTAAATAAAGTTGACACTCTTCCAAATCCACTTTCATATTCATCATAATAAAATTCAACATCCTCCAAAATAGTGGGATCACTATTTCCTAAAGTTGACACTCTTCCGAACCCAGTTTCATCAACATAATCATCATAGGTGGGAGGCATGCTATCAGAACAACTTTGCATATCAAAACTTGGGATGCTAAAAATATCAGCTTCATTAAACGTAGCATCCCCAAGCTTGGGACAAACATTAATGCCATCAAATATATTCTCAAATATTTCATACTCATAAAACATAGCTTCCCCAAGCTTGGGCCCTTTCATATCATAAGCATAATCACTCTCATCATTAAAAATATGGATAGCACCAATAGTAAAGTAATTATCATCATCACAATGAGTAGTTGGAGCAACATCATTTGGGAGGGATACCTTTATACCTTTGTTGCTCCTTCTTTTCTTTTTCTTCTTCACATTATGTGTAGGTTCAACCTTCCTCTTCGAGCTCCTTATTGATGAGATTGGTTGAATAGAAAGATCCTCCTCGTTATCTGATTCATCATAAGAAATAATAGGAGGATATTGGGAAGTCTCTTCCCTTTCATTAGTATTCTCATCATCTTCCATTTTCTTTCTTTCTTTAGGTAATTGGCAACATAAGGATTTTCAATGCAATTCTCCGCACAAAACATATAAATCTTTTCTAGATCAATATCAAGGAAATGCCTAAGATTAAATTCTGGAATAGGCTTAGTTAAATGTTTCAACTCTTTACAACCCAAAAGCAATCTAAGTTCATTGTAATGATAAAGGGAGATCAAATCATCATGATTTTTGGACACGGTCCGATCATGAAACAATTTGCATTGGAGATGTAAATGATCTTGTTTATTGCAAAATTCACAATGGGAAAGATATCTTAAATTCTCCGCACTCTTATCTAGCCTTTCTTGCAACCTCTTAGTTTATAAATACTTATGCTTTTTGCAATATGTATCTTCTCTATTTGGTGTGTTCATGCAAACATGCACTCCACAAAAGTTGACATGCTTATGAGAGATATTTTCATCATGACTAGAGCAATCATCATTAGTACTATGGATATTCAAAGAGTTCATACTAACAACATTGCAATCATGCTCATCATTCAAAGATTTAGTATCAACCATTCTATAGATTTCTTCTTCTAGCACTTGAGCACAATTTTCCTTTTCATCAAACTCACGAAAGATATTAAAAAGATGAAGCATATGAGACAAACTCGACTCCATTTTTTGGTAGTTTTCTTTTATAAAATAAACTAGTGATAAAACAAAAAACAAAAAGATCGGATTGCAAGATATAAAGATATACCCTCAAGCACTCACCTCCCCGGCAATGGCGCCAGAAAAGAGCTTGATGTCTACTACACAACCTTCTTCTTGTAGACGTTGTTGGGCCAGCAAGTGCACAGGTTTGTAGGACAGTAGCAAATTTCCCTCAAGTGGATGACCTAAGGTTTATCAATCCGTAGGAGGCGTAGGATGAAGATGGTCTCTCTCAAACAATCCTACAACCAAATAACAAAGAGTCTCTTGTGTCCCCAACACACCCAATACAATGGTAATTTGTACAGGTGCACTAGTTCGCCGAAGAGATGGTGATACAAGTGCAATATGGATGGTAGATAAAGGTATTTGTAATTTGAAATTGTAAAAACAGCAAGGTAACAAGTGGTAAAAGTGAGTGTAAACGGTATTGCAATGATAGGAAACAAGGCCTAGGGTTCATACTTTCACTAGTGCAAGTTCTCTCAACAATAATAACATAGATAGATCATATAACAATCCCTCAACATGCAACAAAGAGTCACTCCGAAGACACTAATAGCGGAGAACGAACGAAGAGATTATGGTAGGGTACGAAACCACCTCAAAGTTATTCTTTCAGATCAATCTATTCAAGAGTTCGTACTAGAATAACACCTTAAGACACAAATCAACCAAAACCCTAATGTCACCTAGATACTCCATTGTAACCTCAAGTATCTGTGGACATGATTATACGATATGCATCACACAATCTCAGATTCATCTATTCACCCAACACAAAGTACTTCAAATAGTACCCCAAAGTCTCTACCGGGGAGTCAAGAACGTGTGCCAACCCCTATGCATAGGTTCATGGGAGGAACCCGCAAGTTCGTCACCAAAACATACATCAAGAGGAACATGATATCCCATCGTCACCACAGATAAGCACGGCAAGACATACATCAAGTGTTCTCATAAAAGGCTCAATCCGATAAGATAACTTCAAAGGGGAAACTAGATTCATCACAAGAGAGTAGAGGGGGAGAAACATCATAAGATCTAACTACAATAGCAAAGCTCGAGATACATCAAGATCGTGCCATAAAGGGAACACGAGAGAGAACACGAAAAACAGAGAGACCAAAAAAATAGCTACTGGTACATACCCTCAGCCTCGAGGGTGAACTACTCCCTCCTCGTCATGGAGAGCGCCAGGATAATGAAGATGGCCACCGGTGAAGGATCCCCCCCTCCGGCAGGGTGCCGGGAAGGGCTCCCGAGAGGTTTTTGGTGGCTACAGAGGCTTGCGGCGGCGGAAATCCCGATCTATCTTGATTTTTGATGGTTTTATGGTACGAGGGAATATATAGGCGAAAGAGGTCGGTCGGGGGGTGCTCGAGGGGTCCATGTGACAGGGGGCCGCGCCCTGTAGGGGGGGGGAGCCCCCTATCTCCTGGGCTCCTTGAGTATCTTCTAACTTGATCTCCAAGCCTCCAGGATGACGTTCTTCCAAAAAATCATGATGCCAAAAGTTTCATTCTGTTTGGACTCTGTTTGATATTCCTTTTCTTCGAAATACTGAAACAGGCAATAAACAGCAATATGGGCTCGGCCTCCGGTCAATAGGTTAGTTCTAAAAGTAATATAAAAGTGTATAATAAAGCCCATAATCATTCAAAACACATAGTAATATAGCATGAATGCTTCATAAATTATAGATACGTTGGAGACGTATCACCTGCCCGCAAACCGTTTTTGGGCCTGGCCCAACGTGTCATGCTTATGTGTGGCCCTGGCCTGGGGGCTCCGGTCGGTGTACAAAAGTAGGGGCACAACTTTTGTACCCCTTTACTTGTGCACGAGAAGTCAGAGACACGCGCCACGACCACGAGCGGCAAGGCAGGGGAGGTGAACCAGGGCAAAACCAAAGTCCAAGGCAAACAAGACAATGCCAAGGGCCAAGACCACAGAGAGCAAATGGGCAGCCTCGGCAGCCCCGGCAAGACCCTTGCCGGGGCGGCTCACCCACACGAGCGGAGTAAGCCACCTTTGAACCCACGACCTCCAGCACCATCAACCACGTTGGGCCAGGGCTCGGGAGGCACCTCCATGGTGACATGCAGATCTTTGTGAAGACAAAGAACATATGAGATCAGATGAGGATCAGAAGACGATGATCCTTGGCGAGACCCTAGCCAAGCAAACCCACAAGACCCCCGGCAAGATCCTTGCTAGGGACAGCAGCGCGCCAAGGCAAGGCCCTTGCCAAGGGCGTCAGCTGGGCCGCAGCCAGGCCCACACCAACCAAGTCTCCACCGCCTTTCACATGCAGCTGCCAGCTCAACCAGCTGGGCAGGCACCTGCGTGGCAACATGCAGCTTCCAGGCCAACTCAGCACGCGCCTGCGTGGCGGCATGTAGATCTTCGTGAAGGCTCCACCACCGCGCCACCTCAGCTGCTTGCCTGCCTGCATGGCGCCGCATGCATGCCAGGGCGTGTGTCGAAGCGATGAGGAGCGGCGATGGATGGGACAGGCCTCGCTCCCGTCCCCAATAAAGCAAGAGGACACCTAAGCTACGCATTAAATGTGTCTTGTTCTATAATGCAAGCGATGAGCTCATAGCACTGTAGGCCTTTCCACCTCCTGTGTGCCTCTGTGGTAGCCCCTTTCGACTATAAAAGGAGGCCCATGGCGTACTGGAGGGGATTCGGTTTTTTGGAACCACGCAGCCACCATAGCTAGTTCAAGAGCTAAAGACCACTCGATACATCCACCAAAGTAGGACTAGGGTTTTACGCATATCCGTGGCCCGAACCTGGGTAAACGATCCTCGTGCTGATTGCTAATCCTTCTCTTCTCACAACCCCGTGCCACGACAACCATAGAAGGGATCCTCGTGATCCCATAGGTGCCGTTTCCCACCGACACTCCTCTTTAAACCACACACACATACACACACACTCGCTAGTTGTGCCTCTGTGCCTACTGCGCACACTCTCAATACGTCTTTCTCTCCCTCCCCCCCCCCAACAATGACAGCAGAAGGGTGACAACTCAATCTGATTGTAATCTGTCCATTGGTTTCTCTCTCAAACATTGTGTCTTTGTGCCTCACTCACTAGCTCCCTCGATATGTAGGCTTCTCGTGCACGCACAGCTGTAGTGACGATGATGCTGAACCCAGTGTGCCTTGTTTTTACCGGCCTCATGTGATAGTTTTCACCCTGTTTCCTGTTAATTAACGAGGAAACCTTTTCTTTGTTACTACTAGTGAATCTGAAATCATTCGGGGAAGACATAAAATATATCACTTCAACCCAATTATCACAGTAACTATTTTAAAAGAAACTAGCTAGATGCCCATGCGTTGCACGGAACATCAAGATGCATTTGTATGAGTAGTTTATCTTGTGAGAAAAAAGGATGAATGAGTGAAGGCCTTATTTGCGAACGTGGAGAGGGGTGTGGGTATATTTTTGCAAAATTGCCATAGTTTCCTTCCTATTCGTTAGATATAAATCCGACGGCCTATATTGCAGGATGGCACGCACACCATCATCACCAACTCTGTTTTCTTCTCCCTCCGTTCCTAAATACTCCCTTCGTCTGAAAATACTTGTCATCAAAATGGATAAAAAGAGATGTATCTAAAACTAAAATATACTTTGATACATTTCCTTTTATCCATTTTGATGATAAGTATTTCCGGACGGAGGGAGTATTTGTCTTTTTAGAGATTTCAACAAGTGACTACATACGGAGCCAAATGAGTGAATCTACACTCTAAAATATGTCTACATACACATCTGTATGTGGTAGTCCATTTGAAATCTAAAAAAGACAAATATTTAGGAACGGATGGAGTATAAGAGTAGACATGGAGATATATCTCCAGCATGGTCTACAACAAAAATGTGCTGGACTAGTTAGCGTCGGATGCTCGCAACGCGATGACATGAGTTCGAATTCAGTCTTTAACTTTAGATTTCTATATTATATATTACTTATTTAATATATACTTCTTTCGCTACTGTACTGACAGTGGAACCCACTAAGTACTTAGAATACAAGATTAAGGATGGACTTGTTTCTTTTTAACTTTCTGTACGAAGCTGTAGCCACCCTGCAAGTCATGTGTACACTGTACATGCAATTAACTATTTATAGAGGGACAATCATACACGCAGTTAACTCAAATGGATTGGATGTCACTCTATTATTTCTAGCATAAGAGCATCTCCAACGGCAGCCGGCAAATTTCCTCCCGCTTCCTTCCACGGAGGATGACATCAAACGCGAGCGGCATACATTTTCACAACTCTAACCAACCAGATGAAATTCACGCAAACACAGACTGATTTCATATAAGCATGAACGATTTCGTATAAAAAAGTCGGATCTTCATATAAACATGATGGATTTCATTACATTTACATGAGCTAAGCAGTGCCAATCCGGCTCTCTTGGTATAATTAATACTCCCTCCGTCCAGAAATACTTGTCCTAGAAATGGATGTATCTAGACTTATTTTAGTTATAGATACATACAATTTATCCATTCTTAGAACAAATATTTCCCGCCAGCTGGAGAGGAAGTACATAATCTAAATGGCCGCCCGCAGATCCCTTTGTCTCCCTCATGTCCGTCAGACACTTGCGGGGTCGATGAATGTCCTCAGAAGAGATGAAGCAGCAAAGAAACCACCTGAATGCGCAGTTATCGCCTTGGCGGTGGCCTTCATGGGTCCCAAGTAGCGGAAGCCTCCCGTATTCTACTTCTCCTTGATGATGGCGGCGGACACGGAGAAGCTGGCCACCGACTCGTCGCTTTCCATGCACTCGGCTTCTGTCTCTGCCTGCATGGTGCTGCCGCAGGCACAGGAGGCGCGCCCATAGACACGGGAGGTGCGGCCACCGCAGACACTGGTGGCGCGGTATGACGCGTCAGCGATGATGCCCGTACCAGCATGCTCGCCGCCATGCCAACATGGAGCAACTCGCCACTCCTCATCAAGCTGAACTGGAGCGGTGAGTAGCTGAACCACGCGCCTGCTTGGGGTGGCAACTGGCTCCGTCGGGCCAAGCGAGGCTGGTGAAGCATCGAGCGGCCTCACCCATATCCGGAGGGCTCAGCGGGCCACCTAGCCGGGCAATATGCGGGAGAACGGCTCCTCGGAAGCTATCGGAAGAGTCGAGAAAATGGTGAAGGAGGAGCTGGGGAGCGGCGGAGGGGTGTGATTCTTGCCCGCTGTCTGGCTGGCCTCGTGCAAATAGAGGGTGAATGGTAGGAGCTTGGCCGGCGTCTGGCCTCATTTAGACTGAGTGCGGATGGGAGGAGCTCGGCCAGTGTTGCGTTTAATTCCGGCCCGCTCATGAATGGACGTGTTGCCGGAGTAGGATTCTCGGTTTGCTTGTGGGTTTAACGGAGGGGTTTGATGGAGGCGAGGAGGCGTGTTCAGCCGGGCGTGCAGCGGGCAGCCCAGTACTACTCGATTTGACAGCAGTAATGAGCCATCAAATCACAAAGGCCGTTGCCTCTCGTGAAAACGACCAAGCTAGACTGCCCCGCCCTCTAGCCTTTTAAAAAATGTATACTCCACTTTTGTACAGTAGTTGAAATAAAAACTTGAAATAAAAATCGATGGATTGTGCCATGGAGCAAAACTTGAAATAAAAAAGGTGGTACATATAGAGAGCGATCGTCGCCAAATTATGCATATAGTACTATTAAAAAAGCTAGTGCGTGCTTAAATGGGGTGCTAAATTCTATTAAAGAAATACTAGTATGTACGTACTGAAGAGTTAAAGTAACGAGAAGAAACATCACATAGTTCTGCTGGGGGCTCAGCACAACACACCCCTCAAATTAAACTAAGCACACCTGAAATTAAACTATGCAACTAATCTGGTAGACACTGCATTCACTACAAAAAAAATACACTTCCGTGATGATACGTGTTTGTCACAGTAGGTTGCGTTTTTTGTCGTGCATGTACATCCATTACAAATTTATGACAGAATCAAGATAGCCATACCTGTGCTGTCGTAGAAGTGTTCCATGACATTACCAAAATTATCATCATGGAAGTGTCCACTTCCATGACGATAAATCGTGCGTCACAGAAGTGCTTTCGTCAAGGGTGACCGACACGTGGCATCCACCGTAACGGAACGCCGTTAAGCTATCGGGTCGGGTTTTGGATCCGATAACCCGTTAACAGCCCCGACCAATGGGAAATTTCCACGTGTAAAATTCTGATTGGCTGAAGGGAACACCTGTCAGCTCGTCAGTGGGCTAGATGTCGCCCTTCCATTGGAGGAGACATGCCTATGGTACGTTGACGCGTGGTTGGGCCCAACAGAGGCGCATATAGGTTAAAAAGGCCGGCCCAGTAAAAGGCCCGTAGAACTTAATCAGGTACTAGTGGGCCAGCCATATAACGGCCTTCTTAATAAAGGCCCATTTACAGCCCGAAACCTGATCTGGCCCGTTAATTGTTCGCCCAATATTTGGGCCCATTTACGGCCCGAAGCTAGATGTGGCCCGTTAATTGTTCGCCCAATATTTGGGCCCATTTGCGGCCCGAAGCCAGATCTGGCCCGTTAATTGTTCGCCAAATATTCGGGCCCAACTACAACCCAGTGACTTTCGGCCTGTTAGAGGCCTAATGTAGACATGGGCCCATTTCAGCCCGGTGTGACTTTCGGCCTGGGAATGGTCCATGCTGCCCATGGGCCATATATGGTCCGACGGGACATTGGGCCCACTAACGGCTCAATGTGACTTTGGGCCTGTTAAAGGCCTGTCGCGTAATTTGGCCCGTTGATGCCTGTACTAAGCTTTCGGCCTCTTAAAGGCCCATGATATCAGTGGGCCAACTAAGGCCCGAGATTTGTTTCGGCCTGGTAACAGTCCGTGAGCTAACTGGGCACATAATGGCCCGGTCTACATTTCGGCCTGCTGAAGGCCCGTCGACGACTAGTGAAAATTGAGGCCCAACATGCATTTTGGCCTGCTAAAGGCCCGTGGTTTCATCTCGACCGTAACAGGCCAGTACAATATTCAGCCTATTAATGGCCCAACGCTACCTGGGCCGAACTAAGCGCTGGGTCGACAAAAGGCCCAACTAAAATATAGGCTGGTGTAAGTTTGGGCCTAGCACAATGTGTGAAGGCCCCAATCATTCGGGCCCAAGAAAGACGTAGGCCGGCCCAATTTTGGCCCGCTAAAAACCTGGCCCGTTATCGAATGTTTCGGCCCGGTCGACAACATCTGATTTTTTTTCAGATAGCGAATGATGGCAGTAACTAGTTGGAATTAAGAACAAACCTACTCTACACAATAAAGAAATTACGGCATAGTAACTAAGAAGAAACCTACACTATACAATAAAGGATTTAAGGTATATTACATCCACTGGGCATCGAAGTTCGCCACCAGTGATCATAAAGCGCAATGAAGAAGCGGATTACAAAAACTGGGCACCATTGCAGCGTAACAAAATAATACTGAATCGAGACAACTTCCAAGACAGTTCAAGAAAGGTTAGCCTTGCGGGGGAACTACTGCGCAAGCTGCTGAGCAAGGCTGTGAGACCGTCCTAGCATGTCGGTCATAGCTTCCAGGTGTAGCTGTTTAGCGATGAGGTTCTCATTGGTGTTCTCCGCAATCTTTCTTAGAGATAGGACTTCAATTCGTAGTTGGCTTGTCTCGCTATCTTCAAGATGTTTTGCCTTCTTTGCTGCAATATATGTTGGGTTAGTCTCACAGCCTTCAGCAGACTTGTGCATGCCATCAGGCATATCACCCTGAAACAAAGCAGAGAGATGACAGGTTTTGCACGTGTATAAACAAAGATGATAACTGTTCTATCAATTCTATCCAAATTCAAATTAGAAAATAAAGAGTAAGTTCAAAATATCAATAGAATAATTTGGCATTGTTCATAATGCGGGGAGCTTCACCACACTACTGGATTACCATGTCAACATAACAAGCATAGATGAAGGGAAAAGAAAATTACTGTATCTATTTTGGATAATGTGCATGGCATGTTGCTCATATCATGAGCCACATCAGTAAGATAAAACAGGAGATGACAAGGTGCAAACGTGGGCTGCTTCATCACACACTGGATTATAGATCCACAAAACCAAGCATACATATAGGGAGTATTAAGTAATGTGCATGGTATGAATAAGAAATTTGGTTTTACAAGTAAAACTTAGAACTTACGGTTCTTACGAACATGCATTTTGGTAGAAACAGCAAACTAAACAGCAGTAAACGATAGGGAGTATGAGCAAATTAAACAGCAGTTGAGGATAAAGGCTTTAGAAGGACTGACTTACATTAAAAGTTAACACCGGCTTTATAATGCCCTTCTCCATGTCAAGGGAAGGATAACTCAAGAATTTCAGCACAGAATCTTCTTCATAAGCATTATAGATATGATAATACTGGAAGGGGTAGAGGATAATGAAGATAAGATGCAGATTCATGCTACATAATCAACTACCAATCCCTGGAAGTACAAGCGTTACAGGACAAAATGTACTAACAAGAGCAATGGGCTACACTTCTGCACTGGCATTGTCTGTGTATTCTACTTGTTGGTAAGATTAAATATAGATCTGACCTTTTTTAGTAAATGGTGGGCGAGGGAGATAAGATGAAGAATGCTACAAACTGAACCAATCCCTCTTCCCATAATAAAAGAGTGTTTTGAACACTGGTGTACTGTACAAAATGTTCTTATATTATGGGACAGAGGGAGTAGCTGTTAATGTAAGTACAATGATAGACCACGTTCAGTCCTTACAAGAGGACTGCAGAGCTAAACCTCTTCAAAAGCATTGGGTTGATTCTAAATTTGTGTAAGAGTCCATAGGATCTTATAATGTCCACCAAATGGGTGATTACGAGGCTAAGAGGTACTCACGAGAGCAATGCTGTGTGCAGTATAGTTGCGAGATTCTGTGGTCCCTTGAGAACGAATGTTCTTCTGCTAACAGTTTTCGTACAAGTGAGACATTAAGGCAAATGCAGAAATGTAGTTCAAATTGTGATATGATATCATAGACAGTACCTTACGCTGCAGCCGAGACCAATGTGTAACAAGATTATTCCAGTCACCGTCGGATAAATGTAGCACCGGAGACTTTACAGAAATTTCGTTCAGAGGCTTGCCATCGAAGTGCGCTTGCCTCAGGTAGGAACGATACTTCATCAACGAGTGCTTGAAAAGCGCAACCAACTCTTGCTCGTCATCACAATCCAGTTTGCTCCTCGCCTATTTAAAAGAATGAAATCTTGTGTCTTCTGTCAGCAGAAACATATGCAGTAATGACCATGAATAACATTAGTACATTACTTACACGTAAGCTGCGGAGGAAGACTGGAAATTGTTCTGTGTCTGCGGTATAATCTTTCCATGAAGGAAAGATGCGCACAAAGTTCCTGACAACAACATAAGCTTCGTCTTCTAAACTGGGAAGATATGGAACAGGGGTCCTATTTGCTGCAATTGGGGCTCTCTCTGGTTCGAAAAGGGATTTGGCAACTGGATTTGGTGTACTCTTTGCTGGAATGGGGGTTTTGCGTCGTACAGCTGGTGATATGTCAACTGGCATAATCATATTGTTTGCTTCAGTTGGGGTGCTGAGTTGGGGCATCAGAAATGACCAGTGTAGTAGGGCTAGAGTCTGCTAGAGTTGGGGTATTTTGTGGGTCAGGTGATATTGCAACTACACCTAATGGGCTATTTGATTTATCAGGTGCCACTACCTTTTCCAAATACTTTGCTTGTGCTCCTCCACGATCAGCAATCGCCCTCTTCCTTTTGAACGTCTGATACACAAGAACAACATTTGAATGGATAAATATGGTATGATGACACATGGAGTATGTACTAAAAATGGATAGGTAGGGCGTATTCACATACACGATGTGTAAACTAAGCCAATGGCAGTTCAACAAAGTAGAAGCAATGCAAAGCATCAGTTGCAAGATATGTGCGAGCAATGTAACCTTGGTAGTTAGAGCAAGTACCTTGATGGGTGAAAAAGATAGGGCATCTTCCTCTGACTCCTCCACTAGGGATCTACATTGACTTAGGTCTCCCTCTAGCTCAGAATCACTGTTAGGATCATATTCTGAGCATGAATCTGTAGGTGGAGAGCGTTTGCATTGCATTGCATCCAGACTTGATTTCAGTCCCTTAATGCCAAGTTTGACAGCCATGGCATTGTTCTGCTTTATTCTTTTCATGCACGCAAGCTCATAATCATTATGATGCTGTTCAAAATCTGAGATTCATGAAAACATAAAAAGTAGTCAGATTATCTATGGAATGCATTGCGGATTCAACTCGGAGAGTGTCTCCCTATAAACCCTTGCATATGCAAAGTTCACCTCCCCAATCGTGCTGACCAGACCACACACGGAAATACAAACCCCTTATGTCTCTATAACAGGCAGGCACACATTTGAAAACTGAAGTAGGAACATTAGAATCATATGAAATTTGTATTTGAACAAATAAACTAAGCAATTATGAGTGGCGTAATGTTTAGCTTCAAGGGTGGAGTGTTGGTAGTGTGACAGAAAGCAAGTAGGCAGATTGTATTCCATGTAAAAGATCGAAACCTATGTAAAAGATGGAAATGACACTTGCTTTCTATACATTGCAGTGTTCGTTACCCACACATGATGGAAGAGATCTGTCGGTGTACTAGAGTAGGGGTACCCTAGTATCCCGAACTTGTGCACGGGCAGTGGCAGCACCCCGCGGCAAGGCTTGCCGGGTGACTGCCATGGTCCTCTGTGGTTCCTGTGGAGCCATTCAAGAACAAAGTATTCAAGCCAAGGAGACAAGGCCCCGGCAAGAGGAGCTTGCCGGGAAGGCCAACCAAGGCATCTTAAGGAACTTGCCGTGACGCGCCACGCGTCCCGGCGAGGCCCGGTGAGCGACAAGCTTCCGGACGCGACAAGACAACGACCGCGGCAAGGCGCTTGCCGCGGCAAAGCTACCACCCTGTACCCGCGCTCTAGCACATCCACCAACGTGTCGCCCTGGGGCCTTTCCAGGCGCGCGTGGCAAGAGGCTGTGCAGCCAGCGGTGCGCGGTGGCAACTGACGCTGACAAGATTGCCATCGTGGCGAGTGGTGGCGTCCCTGACGGTCCTTTTTGCACTATTTGGGCGACATAGACGGGCATTTAATGCCTTTGTCCCCTGCCGTCAGGGTTAGGTATGATACATTGTACATGTAGTTGTACCAACCGCAATTCCTTTTCCATTTTTACCCTTGTCTATGTTGCCACCTTTCGGTGACTCCTTTAGCATATAAAAGGAGGCCCATGCGCAACTTAGAGGGGGGTTCGAGGGCAGAAAAACACTCACGCTCGGTCTCGTTAGCAGCTAGTATGTACTGTAGCACTCAGCTCTCCCGAGCAAGAACTCAATACACTCAGACATGCAGCAGTAGGAGTATTATCTCTCCGGAGAGCTCCGAAGCTGGGTAAACCGCTCGTGTGCTTCGCCTCAATCTGCTCTTCGTGCGATCTCCGCCCCCCGCCGAACCGAAAGGGGCCCGGTCCGCCGGTCCCCATAGGTGTTCGTGGATCAGCCTCCCCGACATCTTTGGCGCACCAGGTAGGGGGCGTCGAGGTTGTGTGAACCAGATCCGGCGTTCACACGAGCTAGATCTTCATCTTCTTCATCGACATGCCACCAAAGAAGAAGGCTTCGGCGGCAGATGTTCCGTCCACGTCGATCCCACCACCACCGGAGCAAACGGGTGGTGGAGTAGACGCCGACAGAAGAACGGACATCGACGAGGGAGCTCACGGTGCTGCCAGGTCCAAGGATAAGGGTGCGCAAAACTCGGTGTCCGTACATGCACCGCGCCCATCTCAGGAGGCGCAGGACCGACAGCGTCATTGCATTCGCAGAGCCATACGTTCATTGGGCCAAGATCGAGCTGGTGGATCTCGGGGTGCTCAAGACCAGCATGCACGCCAACATGCTGGCACGAGCGAGGCACGGTCGCCTGGACGGGATACTGCTCCTTCTAACATAGTTAGAAGTCTGAGCATATCCCGCTCCTCGCACCGTTCGCCACTGCCGCCCACCACTCCAACAGAAGCTTTGGCGCGAGCTCAATTGCTCCTGGATTACCCTCCAACGGCAGACAAGATCGACGAATGGAGGGCCACCATTTAGAGTCTCATCGGCTTCGCCAACAGCGACACTCTGCGGCAGCCGAGTACATCGCTGCCGCGGCAGGACTGCCGGGCACGAGCCGATGGCGACGAAACCGGTGGGGGTGCAACCACCATGCACTCTCCACCCCAAAGGCCAAGATCGCCGACTCGCCGGACCCACCTCGACAGCGACTCCACCGCATCATCAGATCCACGAGCTCGTCGCGATCAGTGCCAAGTTCTTCACGAACGACAGCAAGAAGACGCTCGAACTCGCATCGAGCGCCAAAGAGAAGCGCGGCGTCAATCGGACCAGCGCGCTGGGCCCTCTGTCGACATGCCTGCGCCAGGGGAACCAGGCGACTTGCCGTACGCGGTAGGTTGCCCTGCGTTCACTCGTGAGCTACGGCAAGTCCAGTGGCCCAGCACGAAGAATTTCAAGCCAGACGTACCAGAGAAGTACGACGGCAAGTCACATCCGTCGGAGTTCCTCAGCATCTACACCATCGTGGTGCAAGCTGCCGGGGGGCGGGACGACAAGATCCTGGCCAACTACTTCCCACTGGTACTCAAGCCCAATGTCAGATCCTGGCTCATGCACTTGCCGAACAACTCCATATCCTCCTAGGCAGACCTATGCCATCAGTTTGTCAGTGCCTTTACAGGCGGCCACAAGCCTCATGGCCAAGAGAGCGACCTTCATCTACTCGCCCAGAAGGAAGGAGAGCCCCTGCGCAAGTACATTCAGAGATTCAGCCGCGTACAGCACAACATCCCAGATGTCCACCCCGTCGCGGTTATCAGCGCGTTCCATCAGAACATGCGAAACCACAGGATGCGGGAGGAGATGGCGATGTGCAAGATCAGAGACATCAGTGAGCTATATGCCCTGGCCGACAAGTGTGCACGTGCTGAGGAAGGGAGGAAACTCCCCGGAGAGAATACAGAAGCAGGAGGATCTGATAGTGAGGAGGCCGTCCCGGCAAAGAAAAACCGGCGGCGGAACAACAGGAAGAAGAAAGGCAAAGATGTGCTGGTCGTTGAGCAGTCCGGCAACGGAGGTGGCGCCAAGAAAGCCAAAGCTGGTAGCTCCGGCAAGGAGATTGCCGCAGGCGCCATCTACCAGGTTGTGGCGGTCGCCGACAAGCAAGACGGCGTCGACAAGCAGTACTGCAAGATCCACCGCACCAAGGGCCATGACCTCCAGAGCTGCAAGAAGGTCGAGCAGCTTGTCGAGCAGCAAAAGGCTGAATACGAGCGACGCGACAAGGGGGAGGCCCAGGAAGGTGCTGGAGGAGCCGGCAAGAAACGCCCCGGCCGAGGAGGACGCCGCGGCAAGGCCAAGCAGCGGCAAGGAGACAGACCTCCCCGCGGCCGCGACAAGGATGAAGATGACGACGACGATGAAGATATGGATGATGACGAGACCGATGAGCAGGAGTTTCAGAAAGCCACAGAGGTCCTGTGCGTTGACGGCGGTGCTTCTCTGCATACTTCACACCGCCAGCTCAAGCAGTGGGGGCGGGAAGTCAATGTGGCAGAACCACCCGTCGAGTCACGCAAACCTCTGAAATGGTCCAGCACGCCTATCATCTTTGATATTGAGGACCACCCTGATCGCATAACTAGGGTCGGGTGCTTGCCGATGTTGGTTTCACCAACTATCCGCAACCTCAAGGTTACTAAGATGCTAGTTGACGGCGGGGCCGGCTTGAACCTGATCTCCTCCGCGGTACTCCAGAAACTCCAGATCCCTGATGGCGAGCTCGAAGAGACCGGCACATTCCAAGGAATTAATCCGGGAAGGAGCAAGCCGAAGGGAAAGATCACGTTGCCGGTGACATTTGGCAGCAAGTTGAACTTCAGGACTGAGAGGGTCACTTTTGACATTGCTGATTTTCCATTGCCTTACAATGGGATACTCGGCCGTCCAGCACTCGCCAAATTCATGGCAGCCTCTCACTACGCGTACAACATACTGAAGATGCCAGGCCTGGTAAGTGTCATCCTTGTCCCTGGTGACAAGAAGGATGCTCTTATCTGCGCCGACAAGATCTACCGGGAAGCAGCAGCCGCAACAGATCGCAAGTCACTTGCCGTTGAAGCTCCCGGGGCGAAGAAGAAGACCAAGTCCGGCAAGAGTTCTGATGCCCACTCCGGCAAGTGTAAGAAGACAATGGCAGCTCCGCCAGAGACCAAGAAGGTGTCCGCCAAGGAGGATGGCACTGGTGGTACCTTCACCATCAGCGCCACTCTCGACCCTAAATAGGAAAGCGCGCTCGTTGCTTTCCTGCGGGCGAACGTCGACGTATTTGCGTGGCAACCGTCTGACATCCCCGGTGTTCCCAGGAAAGTAATCGAGCACCATCTTGCCGTCTGTCCTCATGCGCGGCCCGTCAAGCAGAAAGTTAGGAAGAAGGCAGTGGAGCGCCAAGAATTCATCACAGAAGAAAGCAAGAAAATGGAAGCAGCATGCCTTGTCAGAGGAGTGCTCCATCCTACGTGGTTGGCCAACCCTGTAGTCGTGCGCAAGGCGAACGGGAAATGGAGGCTTTGTATTGACTTTACTGATGTCAATAAAGCTTGTCCCAAAGACCCATTTCCCTTGCTGCGCATCGACCAGATCGTTGACTCCACGGCCGGATGTGACTTGCTTTCATTTCTTGATGCGTACTAAGGATACCATCAGATCTTCATGGCAGAAGCGGATGAGGAGAAGACCGCATTCATCACCCTATGTGGCACATACTATTTCGTACGGATGCCTTTCGGTTTAAAGAATGCTAGTTCAACATTTGCAAGGGTAGTCCACACGCTTTTGAGCCGCAAATGCACAGAAATGTGGAAGCCTACATGGATGACATAGTGGTCAAGAGCAAGGATAAGGCGACTCTGATTCCAGATTTAGACGAAACCTTTGCAAATCTGCGCAAGATCAACCTCAAGCTTAACCCCGAGAAGTGTGTGTTCAGAGTCCCCTCCGGCAAGCTTCTCGGGTTCTTCGTGTCTCAGTGGGGAATTGAGGCCAATCCCGATAAGATAAAGTCCATTGAGCAGATTGAAGCACCAAAGCGCGTCAAGGATGTACGAAGACTTGCCGGTTGCATAGATGCTCTCAGCAGGTTTATCTTTAGGTCTGCTGAGCGCGCCCTGCCATTTTTTAAAATATTGAAAAAGGCAGGTCCAATGAAATGGACTCCGGAAGCGGAGGCTGCACTGCAGGACTTAAAGAGATACCTGTCCTCCACTCCAACACTTGTCGTACCTAAACCACAAGAGAAGTTGCTGCTATATATAGCGGCAACCAATCAAGTGGTTAGTGCTGCATTAGTAGCGGAGGGGGAGGCAGATGATGAGCCAGCGACCACGGCAGATGCATCCAGCGACAAGCAGGGGACTTCATCGAGAAGCTCTGGTCCCGACAAAGATGGATCTGCGCAGGCGCGTGAGAAGATGCAGAAAAGAATGGTGCAGCGCCCAGTTTACTTTGTTAGTTCCCTTCTACAGGGGGCTAGGTCAAGGTACTCTGGTGTGCAGAAATTGCTTTTCGGCCTTCTCATGGCCTCGAGAAAGCTGCGCCATTACTTCCAAGCACATGAGATCACAGTCGTCACTCGTTTTCCGCTGAAGAGGATACTGCAGAATCCAGAAGCAACAGGCAGGATTGTCGAGTGGGCACTGGAACTTTCATGCTTTGGCCTCAAGTTTGAGAGCACTTCAACTATCCAAAGCAGAGCATTGGCGGAGTTCATAGCAGAATGGACACCAACACAAGATGAAGAAATTCCAGAAACGAGCATCCCCGTCAAGGAAGCAAGCAAAGAGTGGCTGATGTACTTTGATGGTGCCTTCTCGCTACAAGGCGCCGGTGCGGGCGTGCTACTTGTTGCACCCACCGGAGAGCACCTCAAGTACGTAGTCCAGATGCACTTTCCCAAGGAGCAAGCAACGAACAATACCGCAGAGTATGAAGGTTTGCTTGCCGGTCTCAGGATCGCAGCAGACCTTGGGATCAAGAAGCTCATTGTCAGGGGTGACTCACAGCTTGTCGTCTGCCAAGTGAACAAGAATTATCAGAGTCCGTTGATGGAAGCTTACGTTGATGAAGTGAGAAAGCTAGAAGAGCACTTTGACGGCCTACACATGGAACATGTTCCAAGAGCTCAGAACGACATTGCCGATGGCCTGTCGAAGTGCGCCGCACTTAAGTTACCTGTGGAACCAGGGATCTTTGTGCTCAGACTGACTCAACCATCTGTAACGCCATCAACTAGACAGAGCAAGAAGAGGAAGTTGATTTCTGGTGACTATTTTCCGGCAGAGCTCCCCGAAGCCGCCGCCAAGAAGGTCCCCAAGATCAACACCAAGGGTGCTGAGGAGCAGTCTGCTCCGGCAAGCCTTAGGGTTTGTTCCATTGAAGCAGACGCTCCCGACAAGTTTTGCTCCGGCAAGCTTGTCGAGGAACGTCAAGCTCCGGCTGAGCCGCAGGTTCTCGCCGTAGAAGCGGATGCTCCCGCAGCAGCAGGTGTGCCTTTAGTCCTTGTTGTCGAGCCGCAAGCTCCAGCATGGGCACAGCAGATTGTCCGTTTCCTTCAGACAGGAGAACTTCCCGAAGAGCAAGAAGAAGCGGAAAGAGTAGCCCGGCATCAAGTATGTACCAGTTTGTTGACAACACACTGTACAGAAGAAGACTCAACAGTGTGAAATTGAAGTGTATTCACCGGGAAGACGGACATAAGCTGTTGGCAGAGATACATGGAGGCATATGTGGTCACCACATTGGCGCAAGAGCACTTGCCGGCAAAGCGTTCCGGCAAGGTTTCTTTTGGCCGACAGCCCTCCAGGATGCAACTGCACAAGTAACCAAGTGTGAAGCGTGCCAGTTCCATTCCAAGCAGATACACCAGCCAGCTCAAGCTCTCTAGACGATCCCTTTATCCTGGCCATTTTCGGTCTGGGGGATCGACATCCTCGGCCCCTTTCCCCGAGCTGTCGGGGGCTTTGAGTACTTGTATGTTGCAATCGACAAGTTCACAAAGTGGCCGGAAGTGGAAGCAGTGAGGAAGGTGACAGCACAGTCAGCAGTGAAGTTCTTCAGGTCGATTGTTTGCCGCTTCGGGATCCCTAACAGGATCATCACAGACAACGGCACGCAATTCACGAGCCGCACCTTCATGCAGTACGTCCAAGATCTTGCCGCCATGGTCTACTTCGCTTCTGTTGCTCATCCGAGAAGTAACGGTCAAGCGGAGAGGACGAATGCTGAAGTGCTGCGCGGGCTCAAGACCAGGACTTTCGACAGGTTGGGCAAGTGCGGAAAGAACTGGATTGAGGAGCTGCCGGTGGTTCTTTGGTCGGTCAGGACGATGCCAAATCGAGCCACTGGCCAGACACCTTTCGCTCTAGTCTATGGAGCAGAGGCAGTTCTCCCCACGGAACTCGTATACGGGTCACCTCGAGTGCTCGCTTATGATGAGCTTGAGCAAGAGCAGTTGCGACAAGATGACGCGCTGCTCCTTGAGGAGGACCGTCTTCAGGCTGCTGTACGAGCTGCTCGATACCAGCAAGCTTTGCACCACTACCATAGCCGCAAAGTTAATGCCAGAAGTCTCGAGGAAGGCGACCTTGTTCTTCGGCACGTTCAGTCCGCCAAGAATTCCAACAAGTTGACGCCGAAGTGGGAAGGCCCTTACCGGGTGAAATGAGTCACTAGGCCTGGCGCTGTCCGCCTTGAGACCGAAGATGGCAATCTGGTGAGCAACTCCTGGAACATTGAGCATCTTCGTAAGTTTTACCCGTAAGGCGCAGTTGCCGGAACCTATTCCGGCAACCACCTTTTGTACAAGTCTTGTCGATGTTGCATGTAATCCTTTGTACAAAGCTGGGCGCAGACCCCGTGCATAAGTAAAGCTCATGTGCTCCGCACATCTTGTCAATTTCATGCTTTCTACTTTTCTTTGCATGCATTATCTGACATTTTGTGCAGCACTTACCCCCGGTAAGCAATAACGAGCCGTAAGGCTCCATATCTTTATTTTCTCTTCTTTCTCTTTCTCAAAGGAAGGAAGGTTCCCTCGCCCACAAGTTTGTCGGGGGGGAAGGAGAAGATAATGGTGTGGACCAGGCGTCGTTCAAGGAAGTTTCGCCTTACCGGAAAGCAAACGACAGAAAAGCTAAGTTGCCAAAGTTTGAGCAATCAGTTTGAGTTTTTAAGTTATCTTCCTCGAACGATCGTGCTTTGTATGGAAAACCCGTGCGCGGAGGAACCAACTCGTAGCTAGTTGCGCCCTTATTTTGTTTCGAGTCCGCTGAACAACTTAAGTGAGCTGCGACTAGTTGCGACAAGGTTTCTTGTCGGTAGCGGCACCGCCAGCAGGCTGCTGACGTCCCGCACTCAGCGCTCGCGGCTAAGGTTCCTGCACTGACAAGTTCCCTAAAAGCGTAGGGCAAAAACATACAAAGCAAGGAATCAAGTAAAGGAAATAACATAGCAATCGCTACCCAAAATAGAGTCATATTACAAGATAGCTTGTCGTAGCTCTAATAGATTGCTCTCATAACGTGACCAGCAGTGACAAGAAAAAGAGAAAACGGGCGGCCTAATCTACGCGATCGCCCTCAACCCTCTTGATCCCGCTCACCTTTTCCACAATGGGTGCGACAAGGGTCTTGAGCGCTTCCAGATCAGCATTCGGCGGCAAGGTCCTGAGGACGCTGGTGAGGTTGAGGCCTGGGTTGTGGAAGGCCACCTTCACCAGCACCTTTTGAAGAGCTCCCGCGTAGATCATGCGCGACTTGTCGGCAGCTACTTTGGGATCTTCTCCCGGAGTCGCTGGAGGGCCATCGCCACGCCTTTGAAGAACAAGCTGAGCTTGGTGCTGGGTTTTAGGTGCTCATCGGAGGAGTACCCGAGATCCTCCATCCCTAGCTGCGTCGGCTCCCCGTCGATGGCTGCGGCAACATCCACGAGACCCTCGGTCCAGTGCTCCACGTTCTCCCTAAAAGAGTTCTGGGCGGCAGCAGCACTGGCTAGCAGCGCCTCGTCGGCCTTGATCTTCTCCTTCAAGGCCACCTCCTGCTCCCTGGCGCCGTCCAGCGTCTCGGTCAAAGTAGCCAGCTTCAACTCAAGATCCGCGTTGGAGTCCTTGGCGGTGCTAAGCTCCTTGCTCCTCTCGGCGAGAAGACCCTGCAGCTCGCCATGGGTGTAGGCGTCCTTCTCGCGCTCATGCTTGAGCGCAGCAAGCTCCTCGCCGCTCAGCTTGAGATCGGCCTCCAGCTGTGCCACTTTCGTCTCCAGCTCCTTCTTGGCGGCCTCGGCAGCTGCGGCGGCATCCTTTGCTTCCTTGAGAGCCCCGCCAAATGTTTGTTCGCGCGCGACAAGCTCCTCCTCGTGGCTGTCAAGGTTGACCTTGCGCTGCGCCAACTCGCCTTCCTGCGCGGATAGCTTCTCGGCAACAAGCCGCTGTTGCTCTTCAACTTCAGCCTTCTCGAGGAAGAAGGCTTTCCGCTCCTTGGCGACTTGCTCCCGCTCCTCTGCCAGGGACCGGAGAGTCTCCTGCCTGAAACTCCGGGGCTCCTCCGTGCGCTTCTCGATGTCCACTCCCGCCTTCGGCTTGGCCTGTTGGGCGTGGTAGGGCGACAACAGCTTTTGCAGCAGCTCCTCCTCCTCAGGCTCGTCGCTGCTGCTGCTTGGCGCGTCGACCAGCATCAGCCCAGCGGAGGCGACCGCCTCTCCATCAAAGATCTCTCCTTCGACCGGCGCCCTGGAGCTTGACGCCCAGGGGAGGTTGATGAAGATGTCGTCGCCGGCCTTCAAATAGGCGCCGGGCCGGGGCTCTTCGGAGCCTGGCACTGCAGCAGCAGCGGAGGGATCGGCGGTCGGCGTAGCGCCTGACGCTCCTGCGGCCTCGGGGCCGTCAGTGCGATCGCCGGATCCCTCGCCAGCTTCTGCGGCGGCAGCTTTGGCGGCCTCTCCGCCGGCGGGATCATCAGCGCCGGCTTCTCCTTCGGTGGCAACGGCGTCGTCGGTATTGCTGCGCGCGTTCTCCTTGCGGGCGACCTCGGTTTCCATCGGCTCCGTGGCAGATGGATCTGACGAACGGAAAAAGGAGAAAAATCAAGCAAATATCCAAAAAGAAAACAAGAAGAAGAAGAACCCAAGGGAAGTTTTCAGGCAAGAGGATTACCTGTACTAGGACCTGCAGTCGTGGTCTCAACCACCGGAGGGTCGCTGGTGCTGTCCCTTGCCGGAGAACTGTCCCTTGCCGGAGAACGCTCCCTTGCCGGGGAATCCTCCCTTGGCGGTGTAGTTGAAGCAGATGGCATTTCGGGAGCGGCTTTCGGGCACTCCTGGTGAAGCTGCTCTGCTCCTACACAAACCAACAGTCAGATATCAGCAAAGAAAGAGCACCCATGCGCGCCTAACAGCAGGAAGTAAACCATATACTTATGCTGGGGGCTGCGCTGGGGGCTGCTTTGGGGAATAGTTGCCGGGTCCGGCAAGATGGTCTCGGACATACCCCCTGCCGTCGCGGTGGGTTCGTCCTCGATGACAATCACCGGGACCTTGGCTCTCTTCGCCGCTCTCTGGGCCAGCGTCCTGAAAAGGAATGGGGTCAGAGTGAAGCAAATCAGATACAAGACAAAGCAACAAAATTGAAGAACTACAAGTACAGCAAAGAATCTTACTCTTCTTCTTCCTCGTCGGAGCTGAGCGCGGAGACATCGAAGTCCGGCTCGCCTCCGATGCGACGAGGCGGAGGAGTAGGTTCCCTTGTCCGCTTGCAGGAGCAGTAGCGGTGGACCAGGAAGACCCCGCTCCGGTTGCCACAGCGGCGTGAGGTGCTCCCGTGGCAACAGTGCTTGCCGCGGTAGAGCGCGTCGCACGGCACGACGACTGTTGACTCGTCTGCCGCCGCGCTACGTCCCCGGCCTTACGGAGGCGCCTTCTTGGTGGAGCTGGGGGCTCCGCTTGCGGCGGGCTAGCTGAAGGTGGGGAGGAGGAGGAGCCGATCTTCAACGAGTCGCTCGTGCCCTCGGCGGGCTCGCTCGACTCAGCTTCAGGCCCGGCAAGCTCTTCTTCACTGACAAGCTCCTCTTGCTCGACAAGGCTTGCCGCCTCTACTGCCTCTGCCTCCTCCACGGTGAATCCAAACTCGCCCGCGGCAGCTGCTGCCGCCGCCTCTTCCAGCCTAGTGGCAATGCGCTGCATCTCCGCATCGGTGGTGTCGCGGGTGAGGATCTTCTGTTCATCGGAGCGGACCGCCACTTCTACCAAGCCGTCAAAGAACTCCTGCACGACATCGTCTGCAGGCTCTTGCCAAGTTGGAACGATTCCATGCGAATCGCACAGCGGCATCATTGCATGGATGCGGCCGAGCGAGGAGTTGTTGCACAGCGGAACGACACCCCTCGGCAACATGAACACTTCGGGATGTTGAGGATCGCGCTTGAACAGTTCCAGGATCATCGCGTCCAGTTCCAAGACAGTGAAGTTGAAGTTGAGGCCTGGGCGCAGCGTCATGATATCCGCTGCATTCTGGAACTCCCAGGCGGGTCTCCTCCTCTCCTGCAGCTGGGCGATGCGGCGGCAAAGAAAATTTGCGCCAACGGGGCCTACGGTGAGCCCGGCAAGCCTGAGGCATAGGATCCGGGTGACGGCAATCTTCAGCCTATCATCTTCCGGGGCCACGTTGCTCCAATCGTTGCCGCGCGCTATTGGGGCTTGGCGCTGGGCGGTAAATGGCTGCGGGTTCTCCTCGACAATCCAGCACCAGTCTGCTCTCCATTCCTCCCACTTGCTGCGGAGCTCTCCCTCCAGATAAGCTTCCTTCTTGCCAACTCTCGAGATCAAGGCGATTCCGCCGGATAAAGGCTCCCCTCTCTCAACTCGGGGCATAAAGAAGTGGCGGAAAAGAGCTACATTTGGATAGACTCCAACAAAGTTTTCGCAGAGATGTGCGAAAACTGCCATGGTCAGAACAGCATTGGGGGTGAAGTCAAGGAGGCGGAACCCGTAGGTGTTCATAATATCGCAGAAAAATTCAGAGAAAGGCGGGCAGAGCCCGCAATAGAAGAACAGTGCGAAGAAAGGGTATCCATTCGGAGCCAGTTCCGAAGCGGCAGTTGGGAGTACCTTCGTATGCGGATGCGCTCGTGTCTCCGTCGACCAGAAGAGGTAGTAGTACTCCCTCAGCTCCTTCGTGGCGAGCTGGGGGGGAGATTGCCCGCTCCTTTCGCAGCGCCGCTAGCCGCTGCGCCTCGGCCGACTTCACGACCTTCCCCTTGTCGGCTTTCCGAGCCATGGCGGAGGTGGTGGGGGAGATCGATGGCGTTGGTGATGCTGGTGGCGATAGGGGGCGGAGCGCTGCTCTCTTTTAGCTTTGGGAAGAAGGGAGGAGCGGCGGAGATTTCTGAGATTGGAGTAGTGACCGGCGAGATGGGCGAACTGCCCCTGTTTCCCCTGCTTATAAAGAGGGAGGGGGTCGGGCGTTCCGTCTTTCCAAATAAAGAAACCACCCGCGATCTCTCCCACGACGCCGCACTCGACGCGTGCCGTTCGTGGAGGGCGCGGTGGATACGGAGTGAGATACGGCGTAACCCAGGCCGCGTGTGCCCGTGCCCTGTTTTGGGCCTGGCCCAACAGCGCTCGGCACTGTGTGTGGCCCAGGCCCGGGGGCTCCTGTCAGTGTACTAGAGTAGGGGTACCCTAGTATCCCGAACTTGTGCACGGGCAGTGGCAGCACTCCGCGGCAAGGCTTGCCGGGTGACCGCCAAGGTCCTCCGTGGTTCCTGTGAAGCCATTCAAGAACAAAGTATTCAAGCCAAGGAGACAAGGCCCCGGCAAGAGGAGCTTGCCGGGAAGGCCAACCAAGGCATCTCAAGGAACTTGCCACGACGCGCTACCCGTCCCGGCGAGGCCCACTGAGCGACAAGCTTCCGGACGCGACAAGACAACGACCGCGGCAAGGCGCTTGCCGCGGCAAAGCTACCACCCTGTACCCGCGCTCCAGCACATCCACCAACGTGTCGCCTTGGGGCCTTTCCAGGCGCGCGTGGCAAGAGGCTGTGCAGCCAGCGGTGCGCGGTGGCAACTGACGCTGACAAGATTACCATCGTGGAGAGCGGTGGCGTCCCTGACGGTCCTTTTTGCACTATTTGGGCGACGTAGACGGGCATTTAATGCCTTTGTCCCCTGTCGTCAGGGTTAGGTATGATACACTGTACAGGTAGTTGTACCAACCGCAATTCCTTTTCCATTTTTTACCCTTGTCTATGTTGCCACCTGTCAGTGACCGCTTTAGCATATAAAAGGAGGCCCATGCGCAATGTAGAGGGGGGTTCAAGGGCAGAAAAACACTCACGCTCGGTCTCGTTAGCAGCTAGTGTGTACTGTAGCACTCAGCGCTCCCGAGCAAGAACTCAATACAGTCAGACATGCAACAGTAGGAGTATTATCTCTCCGGAGAGCTCCGAAGTTGGGTAAACCGCTCGTGTGCTTCGCCTCGATCTGCTCTTCGTGCGATCTCCGCCCCCCGCCGAACCGAAAGGGGCCTGGTCCGCCGGTCCCCATAGGTGTTCGTGGATCAGCCTCCCCGACAAGATCACATAGAGAAATACTATTCACTCAGGTCTACGGTTCCAGCATTTAGAAACAGGTGGTCCACCCTAAAAGAATATTGACAACAAATATGACAAGGCAAGCATAGATGTAGTGAATCAATCATTTACTTGTGAGCTTATTAGGACAAGTATGCAGAATTGTAACTGCAGTAAGAGACCGTCCAAAATCTGAATGAAGAAATTTGTCTAGCACTTATTGTTTGCAACTAATCGACGTGAATAATTGGATATTATATCGAATGAGTAAGAAAGACAAGTAAAATTGTCAACAAACCTGGCTTGCAGTAGTAATCTGGGTCAATGTCACTACGACCAACAATCCAAAATGACCAGTTTTTGTTCTGAGGGCCGGAATTTTGAAAACCCTGTGAACTTTAGAGGTACTAAAGATTACCAAAATACATTTGAACCATTAAGTTTAGGTAGCACTGAGCACAAAAAACCCCTAATGACAATCCTGCCTAATGAGTAATGAATCAATTAGAAAATGGGTGATGAGGAGTGGCTTCTGAGTCTTGAGGACGTATCTCAGGATAAATCGGGTTGGCTTGGTGGGTGCTGCATGCCTGAGCCCTAAACGGACTGAGAAGGTAGGCACGGCGGAGCGCCCGGGCAGTGGTGACGCTGTTGGGCGAGCGGATCCTGGCCTCCTGTTAGTCCGGCATCTCCTCCTAGAGTCATGCCGTCCGGGGACGGCAAGTCACCGGTGAGGCAGGCGGCTGGGGGCGAGTAGAGATCGGAACCGCGCAGCAGAATAGAGGGGAATCGGGCCTGGGACGACCCAAAATCCCAGGGTGGGCCCGCCCACCGTGGGCACCCTGTAGAGATACACACCCGAGTGGCGAACATGCATTTTCTAAACTAATTTAGGAACATTTAGCTAGCCAATTAAACAACTCTGTTTTAATAATATCAGATTCGTATTTGAACATCTAAGCTTGTTTAGCTTGATGCGTGGAGCAGTGTTATTATGACACGAAGCACGTATTCTGATCGTATAGTGATCATAAAAGGGGGAAACTCTAAGCATATTTTTTTAGCAAAAGAGGGTTTTCCCTCTGATTTCTATTAAAGAAACCACCACGGAACCAACATGATCAATTAAACCCTAAGCATGATCAATTAAACCATATTATGGCTGTGCCATGGCGGATTTGAAGCTGCAAACCGGAGAAATGATATTTAGCATCCATTGTTTGCTTCGAACTAAGAACTAAATTCTAAGAGCTGAAAAGAAAGTAGAGTAACCAAGTTAAGATCTATTTTCTGGTTGAGATCAAAAAGTTGAGGAGATATGAAGTACCACCTCTCTTGCGGCGCCGTTTATGCATCAGGGGTGTGATGGCTGTCGGTGGCGTTGAAGCAGATCTGCGACGGTAGACGGGTGCATTGGGAGATAAGTCCCATTGCGGTGGAAGAGAAGGTCGTGTGAGCGGCCCCGGCAAAGAGGACGACAGCGCCGATGAAGCGAGAGGACGCGATGCAAGGCTATTGGTCCGTCGCTGTGGATGAGAAACCTCCATCTCTAGCAGTGGACGACGCGGTCTTGGTAGGCGCTCCGGCATGGTGGAGGACGGTGGCGATGGATGTGGTGGAGGACGGCGGCGATGGATGGGGTGGCGGACGGAGGCTGGTGTGGGGATGGGGTGTTCTAGCGCGGACGGTGTATGAATGGGAAAATGGAGGGAGAGGTACGGGGAACCATGTTTTTGGGACGCACCTATCTGAAATATGGGAAAGTTACGAACTTAGCCCCCGTTTAAAATTTGGACGTCTCGTCGGTTGGGGATAGGACGGTAATCTCGCATCTCGCCAATATTTACCCAGAGCGATTTCGGGCGAGGAGAGGGTGGTTGGCTCCCACGGTGTATGAACAGGGCTGACAGGTAGGGCGGTTGTGACACGTCTGAGTGAAGTTACAAACCTGCCCCTATTGAAAATATTTGCCTACATCGATTTCGGCTGAGTCGAGTTTGTTTTACCGCCTGATGGGGTCATGTACCTAGGGTAGGGCCACAGACCTGATCTAAGTTCCCTGCCCAAGGACACCCTTAGAAGAGGTCACCTTCCAGTCGACCAACGAGAGACACACTCGACTGCCTTGAAGGACTCGACCACGAAGACTCACTCGACCACCAAAAGGTCAAGAGGCACTCTGCACTGCAACGGCCTGTAATTAAGTAGACTTTATTATAGTAAAGACACTTTATGTGGGGCGTTACCAATAACGCCCCGGACTTAACTCACCTTAAACCCTCTCCTACGTGGGCTGGCTGGGGTCCTGGCGCACTCTATATAAGCCACCCCCCTCCACAGGCAGAAGGGTTCGGCACCCTGTAACTCATATACAAATAATCCACTCGACCGCCTCCGGGCTCCGAGACGTAGGGCTTTTACTTCTTCCGAGAAGGGCCTGAACTCGTATATCTCTTGCGTTTACAACCTCTCCATAGCTAGGACCTTGCCTCTCCATACTTACCTCCCCCACTCTACTGTCGGACTTAGAACCACGACAGTTGGCGCCCACCGTGGGGCCGGTGTTTTTAGCAATTTTGTGGAGAAGTTGCGATTCTTCCGAGTACTTACATCATGGTGGCTGCTGGTGTTTTGGTCGAGGGTCGAGAGATCCGTCTCGGCGCTCTCACCTTCATTGCCGACGACTCCGCCTGGCTCCAGGAGGCTCCACTCGACGTTGATGCGCTCCCCGTCCGCGGTGCGACGCATTTTCGCGCATGTGTCTGCGGTGTTCTGCTGCGACAACCGTCGACCCCGTATCGGTCGACATCCCCATCGACCACCCTCCCGTTCTTCCGCCAGCGCAAGCGCTCGGGCCGGTCGAGGATTCAGCGGTGGGTGAGGCACGCGGTGGCTCGCCAGACGGCCACCACCCAAGTTGCGGCAATCGAGCTCGACGAATCTCTCTACGGCCTGTTCGATCTGTCGACTGGCTCCGTAGAGACCGCATCCGAGTGCGATAGCAGTGATCCAGCGGCGGAAATCATGATGGTCGACGGGCCCCGCAGTCCCCCTGGCTTCGCTCGTGATGGTGGAGCAGGCGACGGAGGCGACCCCGCACGAGACCACGAAGAGTACCAGCCCGAGCCACTCGACTCTCTGCAAAGAGAAGAACTTCGCCGCAGGAACGTGGATGTCCTGCGTACTCCCATCGCAGGAGAAACCCCCGAGGCTCGTGCCTTGGAGGAGGCACGTTTGGCCAATTTGGCCGAACGCACTCGACTGGAGAATCTTCAGCGAGCACTCGACGAGCACGCGCAGCAACGAGTTCCCGACACCAGTCGATGTCAACTCTTCCCGCCGACTCAGGTATATCGAACCCCAATCCAGAATTTGGCAGCTGCGACCCGTATAGCAGAGTCCATCCAGCCCTCTCAGTCGGAAGCTGGCAGAGGCTTGATGCAGATCAGGGATCTGCTCCGGGCAGCAGGAGATCAGAATTCGGCAGTGTCGCAGTCGCGCAACAGAATTCACAGTCGATCCGTCGCTGCGAATACGGTTCAGTCGGCTCACAGTCCCAGATCGCCTCCGCGGCGTGCAGAGCGCGAGAATCGGCGAGACCAATATGGTGACCGACTCGACCGAGATGATAGGCGCCGAGTGCCCAATTCCCCTCCGAGGGGAGGGTCTTACGCTCCTCGGCAGCAAGATGACAGGCGTCAGCTCAGTACGGGGCGAAGAGTTCCAGTCGACCCCAGAGAACCAGGCTTCGACGCGCGATCCATTATCGTGCAAGGTTTGGTCGACCGGAACAGAGCCCATCGAGGCGGACTCGACAGAGATGCGCCCACAAGCAGTCGAGTGCATGTTTCTGGTCCCGAATGTTTCAGCAGAGCTATCAGAGCCGCAGTTATCCCTCCCAATTTCAGGTTGGCAACAGGAGTCAGCAAGTTCACTGGTGAGTCTAAGCCTGAAACTTGGCTTGAGGACTACCGAGTGGCAGTTCAGATTGGTGGTGGGAACGACAAGGTGGCCATGAAGCATTTGCCCCTCATGCTGGAAGGTTCTGCCAGGGCATGGTTGACTCAATTACCTCCTAGCAGCATTTACACTTGGGAAGATCTGTCCCGAGTGTTCATCAGAATGTTTGAAGGAACTTGCAAGCGACCGGCTGGACTGACGGAGTTGCAAGTCTGTGTGCAGAAGACCAATGAGACTCTCAGAGAGTATATTCAGAGATGGATCACTTTGCACCATACTATGGAGAATGTGTCTGATCATCAGGCAGTCTGCGCCTTTAAAGATGGCGTCAAGAACAGAGAATTGAGCTTGAAGTTTGGTCGAACCGGTGACATGACCTTGAGTCGGATGATGGAGATTGCTACCAAGTACGCCAACGGCGAAGAAGAAGACCGACTCCGAAGCGGCAAGCACAAGCCGAGTCAGTCGGAAAAGGGAAACACCAGTCGGAAACAGAAGCGGAAGGCTGAACCGGCAGCTCCTGGAGAGGCTCTGGCCGTGACTCAGGGAAAGTTTAAAGGGAAACCAAAAGGATCCTGGAACCCTAAGAAGGTAAAGGATAAAGAAGGGAACGACGTGATGGATATGCCGTGTCACATCCACACGAAGAAAGACGAAGAGGGGAATATCATCTACCCGAACCACACCACTCGCCAATGTCGACTCCTAATCCAGCAGTTTCAGGGAAAACAGTCTAATAACAAGGAGAAGGAGTCGGGCAAGGTCGAAGACAAGGAGGACAGTGAGGAAGGATATCCCCATATCAACTCTACTCTAATGATCTTTGTAGATGTGGAGAGCAAGAGTCGATTGAAAGTTATTAACCGTGAGGTGAACATGGTTGCCCCAGCAAAAGCAAACTATCTGAAATGGTCCCAAACACCCATCACCTTCGACCAATCTGATCACCCGACTCATATTGCCACCCCTGGGAGGCAAGCTTTGGTGGTCGATCCAGTTGTTGAAGGCACTCGACTGACAAAAGTGCTTATGGACGGTGGTAGTGGGTTGAATTTGCTGTATGCAGACACACTGAAAGGAATGGGCATTCCGATGTCCCGACTGAGCACCAGTAACATGAGCTTTCATGGAGTTATACCAGGAAAGAAAGCCGAGTCACTCGGCCAAATAGCTCTGGACGTGGTGTTTGGCGATTCGAAACATTTTCGCAAAGAGAAGTTGACGTTCGAGGTCGTGGATTTTCAGAGTGCATATCATGCCATTTTGGGGAGACCAGCTTATGCACGGTTCATGGCTCGACCATGTCACGTGTACCTCAAATTGAAGATGCCCGGCCCCAAAGGAGTGATCACTGTCACCGGTGATCGGAAAAAGGCAGAAGAGTGCTTCCAGAAAGGCTCAAAGATTGCTGATTCCCAGGTGACAGCGGTCGAGTTCGAAGAATACAAGCAAAACGCAGATCCGAGTGACTTGCTGCGATCCAAGAAACCCGCCACAGAGTCTGCATTTCAGTCGTCCGTTGAGACGAAGCCTGTTCACATTCACCCGACCGACCCCGATGCAGCTCCGACCCGCATCTCCACAACACTCGACCCAAAATAGGAAGAAGCGCTCATCCAGTTCCTCCGTGAGAACTGGGACATTTTTGCATGGAAGCCCGCTGACATGCCAGGTGTTCCCAGGGGACTGGCTGAGCATCGCCTAAGAGTCGACTCATCTGCAAAACCAGTTAAAGAGCATCTTCGGCGGTCCGCTGTCCAGAAGAGAAAACCCATTGGTGAGGAAGTGGCTCGACTGTTGGCGGCAGGATTTATCCGAGAGATATACCACTCCGAGTGGCTCGCTAATGTCGTCATGGTTCCTAAGAAAGACAAATCACTCCGAATGTGCATTGATTTCAAGCACATCAACCGGGCCTGCCCGAAAGATCATTTTCCTCTCCCTCGCATAGATCAAATTGTTGACTCGACCGCGGGATGCGAGAGACTGTCTTTTCTAGACGCCTACTCCGGGTACCACCAGATCCGTCTGTACGGACCCGACGAGGTAAAAACAGCTTTCATCACTCCATTCGGGTGCTTCTGCTATATCACCATGCCATTCGGCCTCAAGAATGCCGGAGCCACATTTATGCGAATGATTCAGAAGTGTCTACTCACTCAAATCAGTCGGAATGTGGAAGCGTATATGGATGATATCGTTGTCAAGTCACGAAAAGGTTCCGACCTGCTCGCTGATCTCGCCGAAACATTTGCCAACCTCAGAAGGTATGATATCAAGCTCAATCCATCAAAGTGCACATTTGGAGTTCCTGGTGGCAAGTTACTCGGTTTTCTCGTTTCCGAACGAGGAATCGACGCTAATCCAGAGAAGATCGGCACTATTCTCCGAATGAAACGCCCTGTGCGAGTGCGCGATGTCCAGAAGCTTACTGGATGCTTGGCCGCATTAAGTCGATTCATCTCACGACTCGGTGAAAAGGCATTGCCTCTTTACCGACTGATGAAGAAGGCAGACAAGTTCGAGTGGACTCCAGAAGCTGATGCAGCGTTTGCCGAGCTAAAAGCTCTGCTCTCCACCCAGCCGGTGCTTGCTGCTCCAATCAGCAAAGAGCCTCTGTTGCTCTATATCGCAGCCACAGGACAAGTCGTCAGTACTGTGCTTATGGTCGAGCGGGAAGAAGAAGGAAAAGCTCTCAAAGTTCAGCGCCCAGTGTATTATTTGTCTGAAGTCTTGACTCCATCCAAGCAGAGATATCCTCATTATCAGAAGCTTGTGTATGGAATATACATGACCACAAAGAAGGTTGCTCATTATTTCTCTGATCATTCCATCATAGTCGTCTGCGACGCTCCACTATCAGAGATTTTGCACAACAGAGATGCAACTGGTCGAGTGGCCAAATGGGCGATTGAACTTCTTCCCCTTGATATCAAGTTTGAGGCAAAGAAAGCCATTAAGTCCCAGGCAATAGCAGATTTCCTCGCCGAGTGGATTGAACAGCAGCAGCCGACTGAAGTTCACTCGGAGCATTGGACCATGTTCTTTGATGGCTCTAAGGTGTTGAATGGTTCCGGTGCTGGGGTTGTCCTGGTTTCCCCAGAGGAGATAAGCTCAGATATGTGCTCCAGATTCACTTTGATTGCTCCAACAATGAGGCAGAATATGAGGCCCTCTTATATGGGTTGCGCATGGACATTTCACTCGGCGTCCGTCGCCTGATGGTCTATGGCGACTCGGATTTAGTGGTCAATCAAGTGATGAAGGAGTGGGACGTGAGAAGCCCAGCCATGACTGGATACTGCAGTGCAGTGAGGAAGCTGGAAAAGAAGTTCGAGGGGTTGGAGCTCCATCATATACCCCGACTGAAAAATCAAGCAGCTGATGATCTAGCAAAGATAGGTTCCAAGAGAGAAGCCATTCCGAGTGGTGTGTTCTTGGAGCATGTACACACTCCGTCAGTCAAAGAAGATCCTTTCACCGAAGAAGCTCCACAGCCCAAGAGTGCCACAGATCCGACTGAGGTTGAAGTCCCAGCAGTGATCGACTTGGTCATGGAAATCTTGGTGGTCATTCCCGATTGGACAGTTCCATATATCGCGTATATCCTGAGAAAAGAGCTCCCGGAGGATGAGGAAGAGGCTCAACAGATCGTCCGCCGATCTAAGGCCTTTACCGTAATCAAAGGACAGTTATACAGAGAAAGTGCAACTGGAGTCGGTCAGAAGTGCATAACGCCGGAAGAAGGTCGAATCATCCTTAATGATATTCACTCGGGGACCTATGGTCATCACGCGTCCTCTCGGACCATCGTGGCCAAAGCATACCGAGCCAGATTTTACTGGCCAAAGGCGAATGAGATGGCAAAGGAGATAGTGGATAAGTGCGAGGGATGTCAGTTTTACTCGAATATGTCGCACAAGCCTGCATCAGCCCTGAAGACCATTCCACTCGTCTGGCCTTTCGCAGTATGGGGGTTGGACATGGTCGGTCCTTTGAGAACAGGGCGAAGTGGCTTCACGCATGTACTGGTGGCAGTCGACAAGTTCACCAAGTGGATTGAGGCTAAACCAATCAAGAACCTTGACGCCGGTACTGCTGTTAGCTTCATCAGGGAACTAATATTCATATATGGAGTCCCGCACAGCATCATTACGGATAATGGGTCGAACTTTGACTCGGAGGAATTCAGAGATTTCTGTAACTCTCAAGGCACACGGGTCGACTACGCTTCAGTCGCCCATCCGCAGTCGAATGGAGAAGCAGAGCGAGCCAATGACCTGATTCTCAAGGGATTGAAACCCCGACTGATGCGTGATCTCAAGCATGCAGCTGGAGCTTGGGTCGACGAACTTCCTTCAGTGCTTTGGGGACAGCGGACCACACCTAATCGGTCGACCGGAAGAACTCCATTCTTCTTGGTCTACGGAGCTGAAGCAGTCTTGCCGAGTGATCTTCTCCACAATGCTCCTCGAGTTGAAATCTACAACGAAGCAGAAGCTGAACAAGCGCGGCAGGACGCAGTCGACCTTTTAGAGGAAGAAAGGGAGATGGCTCTGATCCGCTCGACCATCTACCAACAAGATTTGCGTCGTTTCCACGCCAGAAATGTGAGAGGTCGAGCCTTCCAGGAAGGAGATTTGGTTCTCCGAGTGGATCAGCACAAACCACACAAGCTTGCTCCTTCTTGAGAAGGTCCTTTCATCGTCACCAAGGTTCTCCACAACGGGGCGTACCGTCTTTACAACGTCGAGCATAATATCGACGAGCCCCAAGCTTGGAACGCGGAACTACTCCGCCCATTTTACACTTAAGTTTTATCACTCGGATGAATTGCAATAAAGTACTTCTGTAGTTCATGGACCTCAAAATAATAGTGTCATAGTTCCTCCATAATTTTGGTCACTTTTCATTTTGTCTAATAAAATTCCCCCTCAGTGGATGACTTAGCCGCGAATCCGTTCCGCCTAAGTTTGTAAAAAATCCTACCGAGTGGTGAGCCAGACTCCCACTCGGAGGCTTAGCCGCGAATCCGTTTCGCCTAAGTTATAAAAATCCTACCGAGTGAAGAGCAAAACTCTCACTCGGGGGCTTAGCTGTAGTCCAAGTACTCGCCTAAGTTATAAAAATCCTACCGAGTGGTAAGCCAGACTTCCACTCGGAGGCTTAGCTGCAGTCCAAGTACTCGCCTAAGTAATCAAAAATCCTACCGAGTGAAGAGCAAACCTCTCACTCGGGGGCTTAGCTGCAGTCCAAGTACTCGCCTAAGTTATAAAAATCCTACCGAGTGGTAAGCCAGACTTCCACTCGGGGGCTTAGCTGCAGTCCAAGTACTCGCCTAAGTAATCAAAAATCCTACCGAGTGAAGAGCAAACCTCTCACTCGGGGGCTTAG
>NC_041383.1:114837595-114873479 GCF_002162155.2 Triticum dicoccoides
TCCAAGCACTCGCCTAAGTTATAAAAATCCTACCGAGTGGTAAGCCAGACTTCCACTCGGAGGCTTAGCTGCAGTCCAATTACTCGCCTAAGTTATAAAAATCCTACCGAGTGGTAAGCCAGATCTCTCACTCGGGGGCTTAGCTGCAGTCCAAGTACTCGCCTAAGTTATAAAAATCCTGCCGAGTGGTAAGCCAGACTTCCACTCGAGGGCTTAGCTGCAGCCCAGCGCTCACCTAAGTGGACTAAGGAATAAGTCGATTGCAGTAAGCGCCCTGCTTTGAACCTGCAAAAGACATTTCGAGCCAAAAGCAATCATATTCAAACGACAAATTCAAGTTCGGATCGATACCTAAAGGAACCGAAAGTACTCGGGTGCTAAGCCCGTTAAGGTTTATTGGTTACAACTCCACTCGGCATACCGAGGCAAATTTAAAGCGTACTCCACTCGGCATACCGAGGCAAATTTAAAGCGTCGAGCTTAGAAGAAGTTTTTTACCCCTCCTGTGGAGGGCTGGAAGGTGCAACAAACTCATCAAGATCAATTCCATCTGCGATCCGAGTGGCAGCCGCAAGGAAAGTTTCCATAAAGGACCTGAAGTCGTGTTTCTTGGTGTTGGCCACCCGGAGGGCCGCCAGCTTCTCTTCTCGCGCATCTTTGCAGTGGACTCGGGCCAGACACAGAGCAACATCTGCACCGCACCGAGCCGAGGACTTCTTCCACTCCTGCACTCGACCAGGGATCGTGTTCAAGCGAGCCATCAGCGACTCAAGGTCATTTTGAAGCGTCTCCCCGGGCCAGAGCTTCGAGTCGATGCGAGATGTGGCGACCTTCAGCCTTGCAAGATAGTCCACGGCAGCTGCAACACGGGACTCCAGTCGGAAAACATTCATGGCAACTTCGTCGTTCACCGGAGAATTGACGGGGTCGAGGTTTGGTTCCAGCCGGCTAGTTTCTTCTTCAAAGTTTTGACAAAATTCTGCAAGGACGATCACCGAGTCAAGGCGATAGTCGAATGGAAAAACCACGATTGGAAATGATTGCCGAGCATAGAGGTTTACCTTCAAGCATAAGAAATAGCTTCTTGGCAAGACCACTCAGGAAGGCCTCCAGATCATTTTTCTTCCCAGTCAACTTACTGACTTGGTCGGTCAGGGCAGTTTTATCAGTTTTCAGTCGACTGACTTCCTTGTTGGCGATCCCAAGAGCAGCTTTCAGATTGGTATTGTCTTGTTCAAGCTTGGTGACTGAAGCTAACTTCTCGTCAGCAAGCTTGATCTTCTCAGCTAGTTCAAGGTCTTTTTTCTGTTGGGCCTCCCTTACCTTACCTCCAAGTTACAGCAAGATCAGATTTTGAAACAAACGAAGGGAAAAATCAGTCGTCAAGGTCTCACCAAACATACCTTCGGTCTCCTCCTTTGCCTTCGTCAGTTTCTCCTGAACCAGCTTCAAATTCAGCTCGAGCTGAACGTGCTTGTTTTCCAGCTCAGAGTAGCGAGCCACAAGATCACAGGAGTTCTACGAAGAACCAATCGACTAAATGTCAAATATAATTGACTTCCGAGTGAAAAAGGAAAAATCACACGTTTCTAAGACTACAGCCGAA
This sequence comes from Triticum dicoccoides, assembly GCF_002162155.2. Taxonomy (NCBI): domain Eukaryota; kingdom Viridiplantae; phylum Streptophyta; class Magnoliopsida; order Poales; family Poaceae; genus Triticum; species Triticum dicoccoides. Next base: position 114,839,202 of record NC_041383.1, read on the forward strand.
TACAAGCATTCGACCGTAGTCTCGGGGACTACACCCAGTGGGTGCACTCGGCGTGCCCCCACTAATCCTATCGAAGATAGAGTCGACCAGTCGACCTCAAAAAAAAAAGAGGTGTATTCTTTAAGACTGTAATCGACTGCAAGCAGTCGACCACAGTCTCGGGGACTACACCCAGTGGGTGCACTCAGCGTGCCCCCACCGGTTTGCTAAATCCATTCGACATAGTCGAATGAAGGAAAGTCTGAAATTATTAAGCCTAAGGCCGACTGCCAGCAGTCGACCTTAGCCTTGGGGACTACACCCAGTGGGTGCACTCATCGTGCCCCCACTAATCCTATTGAAGACAGAGTCGACCAGTCGACCGGCTTTCGAAATCCATTCGCCATAGTCGAATGACGGAAAGATTGAAATTATAAAGCCTAAGGCCGACTGCCAGCAGTCGACCTTAGCCTTGGGGACTACACCCAGCGGGTGCACTCAGCGTGCCCCCGCTAACACGGAGTCTAAATCGACACACCCAGTGGGTGACTACCGTAGATGTTGGAAAGAAAAGTTTTTGATAGCATATCCTAACAGAGCAGACGATGGTTGACTGACCTGAACATTGCTTTGAAGGGCGGAACTGGCGTCGTAAGCTACCTGGCTCGCATCCCGGATGGTCCTCAACTGCTCCATCATGATCCCTGCCTGGCGTATCGCCTCCTTCGCAGCGCTAGCTTGGTCCTCTGGGACGTGGTGCGTCGTGAAGAGGGAGGGCTGCTGAGCACTCGTCAGTGGATCTGCGAAGGACACAGTGTGTCGAGTGGTGTTCTCCTCCTCCGCAACCAGAGTCTCAGGCGCCGTCACATCCTGGGGCACCCTGCTGGCAGAAGTTTTCCTACTCCTTCTGTGCTTCAACGGTTCCTCATCTTCATCATGATCTGGGAGAGTGATAACAACATTGGGTGGAGCTACAGAGAAGAATCAGGATTATAGATCATAAGTCAGTCGACTAAAAACGGCGTTAAGAGTATAGTACCTGATTTTGAGGTTGCTGCGTCCTCCATCTCATGGTCATCAGCCCGGGCTGAGGTCTCGGAAGTAGCAGCACTGCAACTCCAAAGAATCAGTCGACTAACCCCAGCGCCAGCCAGAGATAAAGTTCGTACAAAATAAGAAGACTTAAGCAGTACGATTATCCTGATATGGTGGGGATGGACACCTTCATCTTCGGCAGGAGTTTGGTCGGCTTTGACGGAGCCACCCTGGGCTGCTTCGACGCCTTTTCAGTCGGCGCCGGAGAGGTGGTCCGAGGGCGCTTGGTCGACTGAGTAACGGTCGCAACCCCCTTGCCACGTTCAATCGCAGGGTCGTGGATAAGCTTCGACCGCCTTTCCGAGCGCGGTGGTACGACCTCCTCCTCCTCTTCTTCCTCGTCTTCAGCATCATCTTCATCACCGTCATCGTCGTCATCGTCATCAACATCCTCAGCAACGTCCGAGTCCCACTCCTCCTCCTGGCTCTCGCCCCCACTCGCCTCATCCTCCTCAGTCGGAGCCTGTGCTCCATTGGGCATCGAGTACAACTCGGTGAGGGCCTGATAGACATCAAGGCAAAGATCAATCGACTGATTGGCAGAATAAACAGAAACGAATATGACAAGAACACAGTAGAGAGCAGAGCAGGCATACCTTGTTTGGATAACTGTGGTGGTCGAGTGGAGGAATCCTTCTGGCTCCGCGTGGGTTATCCTTGTTTCCGGTAACGGCGGCCATCCACCTTTCCAGAGTGACGTCGTCGACTGCTTCTGGATGGACCCGAGTCTCGTCCTCAGTCCCACAGTACAACCACATGCAGTGGCTCCGGAACTGAAGGGGCTGGATACGACGCCTAAGGAAAACCTCCAGGAGATCCATGCCCGTCACTCCCTCCCGAACCAACTGTACTACGCGCTCCATCAACATCTTCACGTCAGCTTTCTCCTCCGGAATCAACTTCAGAGAGGAGGGCTTGTTCACTCGGTCCATGGTAAACTGAGGGAGTCCACTCGACTGCCCCGGCGTCGACTGATCCTGGCAGTAGAACCAGGTCGACTGCCAGCCTCTGACTGACTCGGGAAAAGTCATGGCTAGGAAGGTGCTCTTATTCCTCACCTGGATCCCCAGGCCCCCACACATTTGGACAACTCGGGTCCTTTCATCGCCTGGGCTCGCCTTCTTCACGGTCTGAGAGCGACACTTGAATATATGCTTGAACAAGCCCCAGTGCGGTCGACAGCCCAGAAAACCCTCACACATGGACACGAACGCGGCAAGATAGGCGATAGAATTTGGGGTAAAGTGATGGAGTTGCGCTCCAAAGAAGTTCAAGAGACCACGAAAGAAAATACTCGGCGGCAAAGAAAATCCACGGTCGACATGGGTAGCCAGGAGCACGCACTCACCCTCTTCTGGCTGGGGCTGCCACTCCTTCCCCGGAAGCCTCGCAGCTCCATGAGGGATCAGGCCCTCGTTGGCCATGTCAAGGAGATCTTTCTCCGTGATGGTCGACTGGATCCAATCTCCTTGGACCCAGCCCTTCGGCAGGCGGGATCTAGACGAAGACCCGCCGCGGCTGGTGGATCTCCCCTTCGCCTTCTCCGTCGCCGACGCCTTCTTCGCGCGTTCCAGCGCCGCCGTCTTCTCCTTGGGCATGGTTGCCGGTGAGACGCGCGAGGAGAAGTTGTGCGGAGGCGAGAGCGAGCGCGCTGGACGGAGACAAAGGGAGCAGAGAAAGAGAATGCTGAGGCACTGTACAAAAAAAAAACCTCGCCGGGCGTATTTATAAGGTCCCTTCCGAGTGGATGACAGGTGGGCCCGGTCGATCTAATCATATCCAGGAATAGTTATGCAGGCGGGATACGTGGCGAAGAAAGTGGCGCGGGGATCGAGGCGTCTATGTCCCGTCCCATCCGAACGCCGCGGTCCGCTCCGCTTCACGCGCTTCCCCAAATTTCGCATCCCGCGGAATCCGCGAACGGCAGATCGGTCTGTCAGACGCGGGATTTCCTGCGATCCGTCGTTCGGAAATCATCGAAGCCCGAAAGATCACTCGACGAAAGAAGAGAATGGATCGAGTCGACTGAAGACAAGTTGCTCACTACCAACAAAGAGATTCTTCGGTCCAGAACAACGCACGACCAGTGTGCAAAAGTTAATCGGAAACAACATCAACTCCTTCCTCACTCGAAGCCTCAATCCATTCGGGGGCTAATGATGGGGTCATGTACCTAGGGTAGGGCCACAGACCTGATCTAAGTTCCCTGCCTAAGGACACCCTTAGAAGAGGTCACCTTCCAGTCGACCAACGAGAGACACACTCGACTGCCTTGAAGGACTCGACCACGAAGACTCACTCGACCACCAGAAGGTCAAGAGGCACTCTGCACTGCAACGGCATGTAATTGAGTAGACTTTATGATAGTAAAGACACTTTATGTGGGGCATTACCAGTAACGCCCCGGACTTAACTCACCTTAAACCCTCTCCTACGTGGGCTGGCTGGGGTCCTGGCGCACTCTATATAAGCCACCCCCCTCCACAGGCAGAAGGGTTTGGCACCCTGTAACTCATATACATATAATCCACTCGACCGCCTCCGGGCTCCGAGACGTAGGGCTTTTACTTCTTCCGAGAAGGGCCTGAACTCATACATCTCTTGCGTTTACAACCTCTCCATAGCTAGGACCTTGCCTCTCCATACTTACCTCCCCCACTCTACTGTCAGACTTAGAACCACGACACCGCCCACCGTGTATGAATGGGGAATGGAGGGAGAAACAGAGGTCTTTCGTACGAGCTTGAATCAAATGTGTTTTGCCGCCCATGTTTGACGCCCACCGTGTCGGAATGGGCTCAAAGGCGGTCATTTTCACGTCTAATTGAAGTTACTAACCTACCCCTATTTAGAGCAGTGGAAATCGGGCCGATCGATTGTCCGTGTAATGGGTAGACAGTAATTTCCATCTCCCAAACACTTGGCTTCGGGCAGCCGACGTGGGAGTGGATATTTTGCAGCTTCTTTCGAATTTTGGGACAATAAGCATCCACCTTTACCCTGGCAACTAAATTCAAATCCATTTTGTATTCCTATATGAATCTTTAAAAATCATTCTATGTGTTTTTATATATCTTCAAAAGGACGACAAAGATGTATTCCACTGTCATATATGAATATGGTTTACAAATGCCGGTACTCAAATTCAGAAACTGGTATCCAGTTTAAGGTGAATTCGAATATTTGGAACACTTAATGTCCAACTCAAATGTCACACGCAGCATAATGTGTACTCCCATTTAGATATGTACACAAGCGATGTATCAAGATTCAAATACCGAGTCAATCAACCAAGAATGTACAGAACTAACAGACATATAAACACTTATAGAGTATATGGATCAATAATATCAACTAACATACATAAGCCAGGCCGCTGTACTTTTTTTTGGCTACAACAGCATCTTTTTTTAGCCAGCATCTCGGCCCTTTCCGATGCGTGCCACTTATGGTCCATCTATACTACTACTATTGCTAATGCACATTCAGCCCGATTGGCATATTTGTAGGTGTGGCACAGCAATCCAAATGAAATGTCTCCAAGTCTTATCAATTAATACAGAGTTGTGCTTAAATAAAATTACAAACCAAAAAAACAAAAAAAATTATTACATGATCTCTAAAACAAATTGTTTGATTGATTACATGAACAGACAACACAAAGGTTATTCAACTATGGAAAGAACATTTCACCTATGATTTACCAAGTAGGAATTTAATTTCCTTTTTTCCTTAGGGACCTTAACAATCTGGTCAGCCTCAGCTTGCTTCGTTTTGAAATCCACCAAATATTTAATGGTTGTCTTGAGTACTGCTTGTGATTGTGTTGTTTGCTTCCTCAACATGTCAACTTCATCTCTAAGTGCAGAAGCAGAATCTCTTTCTACCACTAGTTTAGCCTCTAGAGCATCAGCAGTTGGCAATTCATAATGCACGATTGGGCCGGTGCCACTGCTGTGGGATGATGCAACGTCCATGGGAACCTCGCTCTTTGATCTTGGGCTAACGTGTTTTGCCATTAAAGTTCTGATTGGATTAAGAAAATTTGAAGTTAGCAAAACATCTCAAATGGGAGTTATAACAGCAAACCAGTTAAACAAACAAGGAATTAAAGAGTTTCAATTGGATGCTGAAAAGTACTCCCTCCGTCCCATAATGTAAGGCGTTTTTTAACACTATTCTAGTGTCAAAAAACATCCTATATTATGGGACGGAGGGAGTAGTTATTAAAATCATTGTAACCCGCTGTTGCAGCAGTAAAGCAGTTAAACAAACAAGTAGATATTTAAGTTAAGGCAAACAGGTAATTCTTAACAGTAAGTATCAAACACATAGATAGGCGCAGTCTACAATATGATTAACAGGCTGTGCCATTATGTAATCAGTAGCAAACTAAATTAAGCCAAGCAACGTAATTGAATTTTTTTGCAATAAGTGGCTAACTAAAATTCCGAGAAGCAGCTAACTGAACTTACGCTAGTTCTTTGTACAGGCACACTGCAACTTCTTTTTCGCTTACAAGGTTGTACAAAGGAGTCCATGGCATCAATTGCTTGGATACGCAGTAACAATACTTCTTTCTTCCCACACTGCATGGGTAAGTCGAATGGTTAATCTGGTAAGATGGTGCGTCCTTGATATGTTATATGAGGACGTGTAGTCAGACTAGTTGTAGCCAAACACATCACACTGGCTTTTATTGTATATTTCATGCGATTACTTTTGGCATATCGAGATGTAAGCAATCTACAATAGGATGAAAAGACTGGCATCCTTCACATTATTGGCGAACTCAGTTCATAGAAACAAGCAATTCAACCATTCTGTGGGTAAATAAAAAGCGCCACCGAAATATTTTTCACTATCCAATCATACACGCAAAAAGGGGCGACGCCACCATAGGGGCTGGTATGGGCAGCCGCCTCAGGTGGTTGGAAAGTGTGCACCTAGTTTGAGTCGTCCAGGTTGGCCCATGCTAGTTTTGGTCGTCCCAATGCACAAGAAGGCAATGTAAAAAATGAAGAAAAATGTTTCAATTTGGATGGGCCAATAACATAAGTGCAAGGCAGGCCCTATAGCAGGCTCGCGGCCCAAACGAGCGCCTCCCATATCGATCGACAGCAGGAAAAATCCCAATTCATTCGCTCCAGCCTCCAGTCTGGTTTGCTCCTAACCTAGCCGCCGCTGGACAAACCGACACGGCACTTCCTCGCGCCCTCGTTGGAGGGCGGTCGCCGGGCTTCAAGCGAACGGAAGGACAGGAAGATGAAGATCCAACCCTGGGTGTAGCCTGCGTGGGAGGCAGCGGCGGCAGCACGGGCATGGCATCGAGCTTGCGCAAACGGATAGTCGCAGCTTGCAAGAGTAGCATGCGCAACGAGCAGGTACATCACATCCCTGATTATATCTAATTCAACTCTTCAATTTCTGGCCAATAGTTAAACCTGACGGTGTTGTAAAACTGCTTGTATATAGGGAATCTATGAGAAAATGAAACCAATTTCTACTTATTTTATAACTCCCCCAATCAATACTGAACTGACTGAATCTGATGTATCTAATCAAGTTTTCGGTGCAAACATACAAGCTCATGTTGTTCTTGAGCCTGAAGTGTCTAATGCACAGACTACTAATGAAGGATTTGATGCAAACATTTTACATGCTCCTGGTGATGAACATATAGTGTCTAATGAGGGATCTAATGCAAGCATTTTGCAAGCTCATTGAAGGATTTAGTGTCTAATGATGATCCACTATGTTGAGAGAGACAGAGATTTGCAGGCATTGATGACAAGCAAATTATAGTGCATTTTCATAGCTTGAGGAAACGTCGAGGCCATCTACCAGAAAGTCCCTGTATCATGACAACATAGCATAAATACTTTTCTAATCTGTTGTTTGAAACTATTGGCATACTTGTGCAGGATAGATATATTGATATGTAGTTTGCGCACTGGTTATACGTGCAATTACACTTCGATATTTTCAGCTAGAGAATGAATAATTTAGGCAAGTACAGACCATGTTTGTAGTCCTTGTACACCATGTTGCATTTTTTGTTTTTTGGTGCTTGCATCATTTAGTGTTTATAATCTGAACTACTTTGGATCATTAGCTCGTTTCAAAGTGCATGTAGCTTCACATTTCTCAGGTTATGTGTATTTCCGGAGTGCAAGTGCCTGTGTATTTTTTAAGTTAAATGTTCGCCCCTGGTAACTTGAATTCGTGGATCAGCCATTGCACACAAATCATACACGAATGCTAGTATGAATTAAATGAAAAGCACGGACTTACGCTAGCTCGTTGTACAGGCTCTCTGCAGCTCTGCTTGCGATTGGGATGTTCCATGTACAAGTTCATGTTACCACTTGCTTGGATGTGCAGGCCTTGTGCTCCTTGCATCCCCCTCTGCATTTTTGACATGACGAATGGTTGATCAAATAAGAGGAATCAACCTTGATGTTGTACCGGAGGATAGATACTGACAAGGTTATACGGGTGTGCAGGATGTGTACCAGATCCCGTAGCCCCGTCATGCTTCACTAAAAATGGATTTGCTTGTTTCAGATGATATCTCCAGAAGAAATAAGAGTTAAAGTCAGAGTTGCATAGGCCTGTAAGCTAAGAGAGCAGTGAAAGGATATCCAAACATCGTTGGAACAGTGCACAAGGGAGTGATGTGTGGATACCTAGTTCGGGATGGCGTTTGGGCATGCTCGCCTAGCTAGAGTGCGGGTCACTTCAGAGCCGTTGAGGGTGATGCGCTGACGTTGGCTGGCCACGCATGGATGCAGATCTTGAGTGGCAGCGGAGCGCTACGATGCGGTGGACGAGACCGTTGGTGAAGCCCCAATGACCTCGGGGGCGGAGGTGCGACGATGTGCTCGGTGAAGTAGCCTCGGTGAGTTGGGAGACGACATCTGTGAAGCACACCTGATGCGGTGGAACTCGGTGTTTGTGAGGCACGTCGGCTGCGGCGGCCGACATTGTCAGTGGACCACCCGGTGCGGCGGACGAGGGCGTAGATGAGGTAGCTCCGGTGCGGTGGTGAAGCGCGACTGTCGTCTGCGTCGTCGTCGTCCGGGACAGAGGTGGGGAACGGTGGGGAAAGAGACGAGACGAGGGGAGATTCGAGGGATGGCGGCGAATTAGGGATTTGAGCAATCTGGGCGCGGAAGGGGACGGTGGAGAAGAGAGATTTTGCAGGGCTGGAATTGGGGCCGCCAGATATTTCAATCCGAAAGATGGAAGCGCGAACTTATATTGTTGTCGTCCTTTTTTGGGGGGGAGGGGGGTGGGTGGCTGGGTGCTACGCGTCCGTCCGACACATGCGACCACCCCGACAGGACTACGCTTCGGTGCCATAAGGCACTTGCCTTTGTGTCCATGACATGTGGGCCCAACAGGTGGCCGGCCCACATGTCAGTCACCCAAGGGCTGTTGCCTTTAAGGCACCGAAGCAGCGTCCACCTTGACACGACCATGGTCTGCCTGGTGCGCCTACATTTGAGAATGCAAACGAATCTTCTTTCATTTGCAAACGAATTTGTATGTATTACCATGCCCGTGTTTTCCTTGCAATAATTAGTCATTCTAAACAAGATACTCCATCGGTTCACTTTTGTAAGTCATTTCAGACAACTTAAAATGAATTGTTTTGCACATTGTCTGAAATGTCTTCAAGGTCTTATAAAAGTGAACATAGGGAGTACTATAAATTAATTAATGAGGAGTTATTTGAAAAAAAATCAAAATGGTACCCACGCTAACATGGATTAGAGTGTGTCACATAATTAGTTATTTGAATTAGAGTGTGTGTTACATAGTTAGTTATTTGAATTAGAGTGTGTGTCACGTAGCGATCTCCAATTCTAACGTGGATTTCGCATTTCACTGTATCCATGCTACTTTTTTAATACAAATTCATATGTATATGATGAACACCATGGTAGTGAGAAAACTTTTGGATGGATTCAAACATATGACCTACAAAATAGCACAACAAATTGAGCCAATGTCAACTTTTCGAAACTTAGTACGGCACGAATTCAAAATAATTACCCGTATGCTTGGTCCTCGGTTCAAATCTTACAATGTACAACAAATTGAAACATCGATATTAAGTCTCGTACTATGTACATTCAAATGTTGTTATTAGTCCCCCCACCCCACGCACAAACGCTACATAATTCCTGTATCGGTCAATCTTCCTCTCCTAACCACCTTAGCAAGCTATCGGTTTCCAACACATGTTCATTCTTTCTCTCCATGTTTCGATCTCTAAGTCTCTCAACTACACAACCCCTTTTTCCACTCCTGTTACCAAATATATTTACCTCACACACCCGCCATTGCACCCCATGCCGAGCACTCTCTCTCCCCCCTCTCCCTCTCACCCTCTCACGCTAAATACATGCATTGCCTATCTAGCCCCCCAATCTCTCGTGCGCACAAACGCGCGTTGTATATCTAGGTCACTCCCTCGAGACTGTCTCACTCTTTCTTCCGCACGGCGGGCCACACTCTCTCAATCTCGCTCTCTTTATCCGAGTCTCGTTTAACCTCGTTTTCTTTCACACACAAATGATATATCTCCCTGTTTGGGCCTCGATCGACACACTCTATACTCTCTCACACAGATTGTCTATGTAGCTCAGTCCATCCAAGCCGCCGCCACTCTTTCGACCTCATGGTGGGCCACGCTCACTCAATCTCTCTCTCTCTCTCTCTCTGTGTGTGTGTGTGTATGTCTCGATTTACCTTGCTCTTTCTCGGACAAAAACGATATATCACCATGTTTGAGCCAAATTCGACCTATTCACATTGTATACTCTCTCATGCACATCGTCTATCTAGGTCACTCTCTCCAACCCGTCTCACTCTTTCGATCGCACGACGACCCTATGTGATCGGTTGACCTTGCTTCCTCCCACACACAAAATATATCTACACGTCTGTGACTAGATCATCTCTCAAGCTCTATCCTACAGCCCTCACCCTTACCAAAAGCTCAATCAGACAATATCTCTCCCGAGCATATATATTTGTTCAATGAATGTCGGACCACACTCCCTTTGTCTCTCTATCTATATGTCTCCCGATTGACCTCACTTTCTCATACCATATCTTCCACGCGTTGAAGCTACTACCTCTCCATCCCTCGTAAAGCTGGAGCTATTTACATCGCGAGGGGCACTCCAACCTTGGATTAATTTGTGTAGGCATTTATTCCGGTCGGTTTAGATTATATTTTCGTAGCATTCGGCCCACAACTACTCCAAACGCCGATGCAACCCACGCAACTCCCCTAGTTGATTTCCCTCTGGCTCGGTCATCGCTCTCTCGCACGTCCTTTCTCACCTTCAACGTCGCACCATGGTATTATTGAAAAAACTATGTTGTTCTCCTTAATTACTATAAATAAGCTACAAAACTACACACCGATAGTCCACTTGGAATGGAACAAATTTCAACCCACAAATTAAAGTGCTACAAACTACACACCAAGGGGCCCACATGCATGAAACAAAATTGGACCCATATACAAATTAAGAAATAAAGGACGAGGATCGAACATGCGACCGGGCCTTCAAGCCGCACGTCAATAGGCAACATATGTAGAATAGCAATGTTTGTTGTACCCCCTTTGTTCACATAATGTTTTTATATTACGACAGCCAAATAAATGGATAACATGTAATATTATCTTTAGTACTATTCGCCTTCACTTACTGGTGGGTTCCATGTGTGCTCTCTCTCTCTCCTCCCCTTCTGCGTTTAGACACATGGGCAAACAGGAAGAACTCGCGGGCGATGTTGCCGTTAACCATATCTGGACGCGTTCACAACTCACAAGTCACGGCACCAGTTTCACGTACTAGCAGCACTAGTCAGTGTGTACGTGCAATGCACGTTAATTTGGAAGTATATTAAGTGCATGCGGATATTAACTACTAGGATATTATTTGCATGTTGTCATGTGATTAACACTATTTTTGGCATGAACTGCACGCTAAACGTGTTGAGCACTCAACATTGAAGTAGTCTAGGTTGTTGGATGACAAGGAATACATGTGGCTTGATGACGTTTTATATTTAATTTGACACGGCTCTAGCAGAACATTCAATCGATCAAACCATACATTTCGTTCAGTCTGACTCCGACTTTAAATTATACAACGATCAATACAAAATAAACGGAAATGATAAATGTTCGGATTTTAAGCATGGCAAGCCGAACGTTTTTCATGGCAAATTTAGATTACGCGGTGGCGCCGGGGGCGTCTTGCGGTGGGAAGCGGCTCGTCTGCCGTGCTCTGTGTGTCGTCGGGCCACTGACCGACGACAATGGCGGCGTCTGGCGCCGTTGTTGGCGTACTCCTGGACGTTGGCCTAGCTTCAAGGAAGGCCAAAATTTTCTGGACTTCGGAGCGAGTCAACTGGCGGGAGGAGGCGATTGGCGTTGGTGCAAGGAAGCGGTTGACGGCGGACATCCATGCCGCTGAGGGGGGCACCGGCACCCGCGCGGGGACAGGCGCTGTCAACAGCGCGGCGGAGACGTTCGTGTGCATGGGCACCTGCACGGGCGCGCACGTCAGTGCATGTGCAGGCGCATGTGCTGGCAGGTGCACGGGCACCGTCACGGGCGTGCGCGTCAGTGCATGCGCAGGCGCATGCGCTGGCAGGTGTACGGGCGCGTGAAAGTCGGCGGGGACCTCATGGAACCCCATGGCATCAAGCTCGGCGACAATGTGCGGCTCCCAGCCCATCAATGCCACGGGGATGGGCTCTGGCTCAGTCGGGGCGATGGGAGCCGGAACGGGAGCGGGTCAGGCGCGGCGTCTTCCCGCAAGGCCAGTTCAAGCTCGTCCCAAAGTGCCTTATGTTCTTGAGACTCCAGCTAGGTGTCTTCCTCATGAAACTGGAACACTAAGGGCATACCATCGTGATGCGGCATGGCGTACGTTTAGGTCAGGCTAGTTGGAGGTAGACGATAGGAGAATCGGAGAGGAAGAGAGAGGATTGTAGCGATACTGGGTAGTGCGAGGTTGATTTTAAACTGCGGCGCCAGCGACATTAAAAGTGGGAGCAGTTGGGACGACGGTGGGCGGCGGAGCCTGGTCAAAGGGCTTGCCTCCCGGTGAGTCTGCACAGTGGTCTGCTCGCACGCCTCCCTGACAGCCGACGCAGCGGTCTGCTCGCACGCCTCCCGTCGACTCACATGCTTGCTGGGATGGCACTTGTCGGTGAGAAGCGGGGACTCGTGGCGGCACGTAGACGCCCACGGTTTTAATAGTGAAAGCGATCGCCTTAACGTGACAGGTCTTTTCCCTAAAAAAACGTGACAGGTCTTTGTTCCAAAATACCTTGGCTCTTCATTTGTGCAACTTGTCATAAGCAGCTTGTCTCGAATTGAAGAAAAAACTTACGAAGTAATATTTGTGCCATATCACGTGACCATGCTCAGTTTCAAGAATTTATGCTCCCTTTTGGATTTTCTGAAATTTAAGACCAAGGATTCAAAACAATATCATAACCTGCATCATGCAATAAATTTTCAAGCCGTACATCTGTCCTGTTGTATTTCTTAAGAAAGGATTTGGTCAAACATTTTGCTTAGTTAAACCTCCTTTCCGGTTTATAGGGCTCAATTCAAAAATCTCACCAACCAAGGCAGATGGTGAGTGGTGGAACAATTGTTGTAGTTTGCAAAACCACTCAATTAATGTGCTTGTTTTCCTCAAAAAATGTGTTTATGAATGCATTAATTGCAATGCATGCATGCATAAAGTATATGCATTGGTCAATTTTCTCTTAATACTTGCATGTAATGATTTATTGCACCTTGAAATCTGAACGTGTGATGGGGAACAACCAAACTGAGACTTATAAAATGGGAAAACTAAAATTTTGAGATAAGCCCTATAAACCAGAAAGGAGGGAGTAAAAGGATAATCCCTCCGTACCAGTGCATTGCCTGATATATTAACTCAAGTACTAGGCACGAACAAAAAAAGTACTAGGCACGAACAAACGGGCTCAATTCTGTGCTCATCCTGGTGTAGTAGTAGTACTAGGCAATGAAGTTGACGGGTGACATTGACGAGCGGCGACCAAGGGAATTGAACCATGCTCGGCATGGTAGGTAACGTTGTCTAGTTACTAAAGCATCCCTCCGTTGTTCATCGGTAGTCATTATGGACCGGGGACATGAGGGGAATTTCCTAGGGCTTGAATTCTGGCCGCCAGATATTTCGACTTGAAACGCTGAGGCTCGACTGGTTGGGGTTTCCTAATGTGTGTACCACGCACGCCACCAAAGGACACGAGCCCGTTTTTTAGGATCAACACGAGCCAAGGTCTCGCTGGTACGCCGTTGGGTCCTACCATTTGAGAATACGAAAGGAACCTTTTAAATTGCCAAACGAATCTATGTGTATTACAATACCCGTCTTTTCCTTGCAAATACTAATCTCAACATGGTAATTGATTTATGACGAGTCGTTGAATTAGAGTGAATTTGTGATATAGTGATCTCAACGTGGATTTCACATTTCATGGTATCCCTAGTAAGTTTTCCAATGCAAATTCAAATTTAAAAGATGAACAATATGGAGGTGAGAAAACTTTGTATGTATCAAGCATATGACCACACACACACACACACATAGACACACACGCACGAACACAACAACAATCCAATAAGTATAGTGCATCTATTTTTCCAACCCATGCATGTATGACACGAGTTCGAAAATAATCCTTCTATTCCTAAATATTAGTCTTTTAGAGAGTTCAACAAGTGACTACATACGGAGCAAAATGAGTGAATCTAGACTCTAAAATATGTCTATATACATCCGTATGTGCCAGTCCATTTGAAGCCTCTAAAAAGACTAATATTTAGGAATGAAGGGAGTGAAATGTAAGACATCCATGGTCCTCAGTTCAATATTTAAAATGAACATGAAACTGAAACATGAATGTTAAGTCTAGTACTACAGTACATCCAATGTTGAGTTTAGGCGGAGCTATGATTGTCAGGGGTCAACCCCTCGACCTTAGATAAAACTGTGGAGCTCTGTTTAGGGTTGTTTAGATTATATTTGTTCCCACCCTCCCAACCACTGATTTGTTGTGCACCACCCACCCCTCCTCCCCGGGAGAAGATCATGTGCCCCCATACCTTACATGCTATATGCCGATATGAGTTGCTTGGAGCTTGTAGATCTGAGATATAGCAGCTCACATGATATGTCCTAATTTTTTTGCAGGAAACCTTGATGAGTTTGAGAATTGCACACAATTTGTACAAAAACTACTTAGATGCCCTTTGATCCCATATCCAACAACCTCGAAGCTCGTATCACCGTAGCATCTAAGATGAAGGAGGACATCATATTCTCCTATATGTAAGAATATCATGTGCCACCACACCTTAGATGCTTTGGTGATACAAGCTCTTCGGAGGTGTTGGATTTGTGACCCAACACCTCCTCGGTGGTTCGAATGGTTTTTTGCAGAAAAGCCCCAAAAGAGTTCGGCCACTGCTTACAAGCACAAAGACTGCTCAGATGCCATTGGATCTCAGATCAAACGACCTCCAAGCTCATATCACCATAGCATCCAAGCTGCGATAGCACCTTATGTTTTCTCGCACGGGAGAGTATGAGGTGCTCCCACACCGTAGATTCTATGGTGATACAAGTTCACTGAGATCTAGCGGCCCACAGTAGGAGGTTTGAATGTTTTTGCAATATACGGCTGATAAAGTTTGGGAAATGCGCAGAAAGTACAAGTACTATGCATGTGCCATCTGATCACTGATCATACGTCCTAGATGCTTTTATCACCGTAGCGGGTAATTAAGCTACGGGGAGCACCTAATATTAGCACCGGGGAGCCGTTGGATCGAAGATGCAGCGGCACACACGAGGCCTGAATGTTTTATTTGCAAAAAAAACTTTGGAGAGTTTGGAAATTCCGCATAATTACAAAGACTACTCCCAAGCCATTGGATCTCACTTCCAACGGTGTAAAAACCCGTATCACCATAGTATCTAAGCTGCGGGGTGGATGTGATATTCTATGCCGCTGTCATTTTTGTTCGTAAACTTGCAAAATACGTGTAACTCGTGCCGTTACTTGTCTAACCGCGCAAGGTGTTTGTTCAAAAAAATCATCCTACACTGAAATATCGGAACAACACACGGGGGTCCCACTTGTCATTAATCAATTTTGGACCTAAAACTAACAAATCTGAAAGACGAGATTGGGACTGGCAACCTGGACTACAAAGCGTAAGTCGATAGCCTGAAAAAACGAATGGTTGTTGGCTTTATCCCATAACTTGATTTTATACAGTACTTGTGTTGAGTAGAGTAGAGGGAGTGCCTCGTCAACACGTGCATGACCGTTGTCTCACTTATGGGTGGTCCCAGTTCTGCGATCTCAATCTCTCTTCTCTCCATCATCTAACCTTTGCACGGGCACACACGAAGAGCGGCGCTAGCTTGCCGTGGTGTTATTACAACTAAAAAAAGCTTGGAAAATAGAAGAATCGCCTAGAACAAGAGACGTTGCGGCTGGTCGAGACGGAGCTAACCGTGCCACGTTTGCATGATCAAGCTGTGTGGCTAGTGGGGTGTTTTCGACCGACTGGCTGGGTCCTGAGGTCGAACCATAGGTACTACGTCTGATACAGTATATTTTTACACGCACATTTTTCCTCCGTGCCGATACGTGGCACACCCTACTGCGCGGTTTCGGGGTCCTCCCGGGTGGTGCACGCATATATTCTTCCTGACGAGGGATGCCCTACCGCGTGTTTTCTGGGTCCTCCTCGGTCGTAGCGCCGAAGCAAGTAAATGAGTCGAGTACATCAGTGAAGCACAGTGGCTAGCTAGTTGGGCTAGTTCGACCGATTAGCTAGGCCGCCGCCACATTTGTTTTTTCACCCCTTTTTTATCTACTTGCCGGCAAGTAAATTTAAATATCCACCGCGGTGTTGCTCTGGTGTTTGGGTGCGGCAAGATTTTAAATTTTTTGATTGACGGGAGTAGGCACGACAGGATTTTTAATTTTTTGATTAACGGGAGCAGGCGCGGTAGCAATTAGTCACGATGACTCCGCCTGTAAAAACCCACTGCTCCCTGATGTGAGAGGCTGTTGACTGGTGTTTTACCATTGTGAAAACCAAAAGATTCCCTCCTCCTCGGCTGGCTCCCTACGCCTTCCCGTAGATTGCATTGCCTTTCAGCCATTTCGCCCCCTTTGCTTCCTCTCCCCATTGCTTCTACCTAGTGCCATGGCGGCGCAGCAGATCACGGAGTCCGAGGTGAGGCGCCTGACACAGGAGCTCCATGCCCAGGATGCGGAGCTCAGGGCCAAGGACGTGGAGCTCCGTGAGCTCAAGGAGGAGAAGAGTGCCATGCTCCTCCGTTATATGCGGGAGTTCACGGAGCTTCAAAAGTGGCAGGCGTCCACCACAAAGATGCTCGAGGCGTCGGCGGTGTTGCTGCAGAAAGCGAGAGGTATGATAGGCCATCATGGGAGCCGGCTGGAGCACGAGCGGGCCCATCGTGACGAGGTCCAGGATCGCCTCAGCCACTTGGTGAACCAAGTTGCCACGCACGTGTTGCGTCTGTGTGATGCCTACCGTCGTGCCAGCGCGACGATGTCGGTCGTCGGGCTAAACCCGTTAGACCACTCGGTCGACTTCAACAAGCTGCGGCTTCCTGACCTGGTCTCCTTCTTCACCTATATCTCCGAGGAGCTGAGCCGTCTCCGCGCGATGGTCGGGGCTGAGCTGGACAGGTGGGGTTGCGCGTTGCCGTCGCCATTGTCGGCCGAATCCTTTCAGGGCTCCGTCACCGGAATCCATTCATGCCATTGGACGCCGTCTTTGACGAGCTGGCTCCCGACGACCGGGAGCGGGCTCTGCGGGTGGTTGCACCCTGCATCACCAATGTCGCGCGCCTCGAGAAGCAGAGGGACTTTGGTGGTGTTTAGGTGCCCTCTGCATGGGCATGTCCATGTCTCGGCGCAACATGACCGTTGGATCAAACTCAGACGGTGCAGATTCGTCACTGTAGCACAAAGCGTGTGGGTGTGTTTGGTTGCATTCTCATCTCAATATAGTTGTTTCCTCTTCGTGTATTTTTGTCAACCTACTAGTGTGGACTCATGCACCCTTCATGCACTCTGCCAAACACCCAAAAGTGGGTCGAGAAGGGAACTTTTGCTCCCATCCCGTGCACCCTTCATACACCATGTCTAACACTATAGGATGTGCTTCATGTGGTTCATGTTTCGTGGAGTACTGTAGAACCGTACTCTCTGTGCGCTGTGGACCTAGTTCTGTTAACATTGATCTCACCGTTCATTCTCGACCGGATAGTCGAAAAAGCGGTACTATGTTACATATAGGAGTAGTTGACATGCGCACAACACAACAACAAGATTGTGTAGTACTGACGTATGAACCACTGCACATGCCTAGTAGTAGGAGCACTGTGTATGTTCAAGTGGGTGCCGTGTTTCGCACTCCTCCGTCGTAAGAGTGGAAACGCTTGCTGTAATCATTTTTTTCTTCAGAATGAAAAACAATGGACATGCTCTACCGTGCGGATCCTCCTCGAGCCATGCACTAAATTACTCATTTTTGCCGACGTGTGGGACAGCCAGCACCTGGGTCCACTAGCCATGCACTAAATTACTCCATAGTAGAGTGACGGTAGACTACCCCGATCGAACCGCCGCAGTAATGCCCAATGAGCCGTGAAATCACAAAGCCCCCTCCTTTCCAGCTGTAAGTTGGACAGACGAAGCAACCATCATTTCACTCTTCTCTCTCAGCTTTCTCTCTTGAAGAAAACCCCCACTCGCTTCGCTTCTCCCTCATCTCGTTCCTCCTTTCACTCTTCTCTCTCAGTTTCCTCTCTTGGATGGACGCCGGAGCACCGGCCGACGTGATGTCTATGGCTCTGGCCAAAACCGTCGAGGCTCATGGTACGAATAAGCGCAAGCACCCCGCCGAGACTATCACAGACAAGCTCAAAGCCATCGCCCTGTCCAAGCCCCCCTCTCCGGGATCCCTCATTAAGCAAGTCCAAGTAATGTCTCTTATTGACGATCTTTTTCTCGATCTTGATCGTGTTTTTTCATCTAACATGCAGTACTAGTATTGGTAGTACAACTTTCTGGGTGATCTTGCATGTGATCTTAGTGTGCCAAATGACGGTTCTAAATTCCACTTTTGACCAAAACATGCGAGAGGTTGACACTGATTTCTTATAGATTACTTTCAACTATTCCCTCTGTCCCAAATTTCTTGTCTTAGATTTGTCTAGATACGGATGTATCTAATACTAAAATGTGACTTGATACATCCGTATCTAGACAAATCTAAGACAAGAATTTTGGGACGGAGGGAGTACTTTATGAACATCAATGCTACCTTTTAAGAGGGTATATTTGCCTTAGTAACTTGTGTTATGGATATTGCATGTAATCCCTCTCTCTCATGCCTTTGAAGACATGTTCTAGTGTCTTTGTTCACTCATTTCTGTGCGTATATGTAGTCATATATGGAGTATACTATCGAAAATCATCTTATATTTCTGAACGGAGGTAGTAATGAAATATGGTTTCTGTTTGAATTAGAACCAGGTCCGCGGTGGAGATGAAGTTCTCAAAGTCATGCCGTGTGAACTAGAAGACCTGATGATGAGTTCTACTGCTGAACTATCCAGCTGCCGTGTCCTTGTCGCCACGTGTCCTGAACTAGTATTTTCCTGTAGCATTGTTGTCAGGCGTGTTCTCGAGGCTGTACTTGACCACAACAATTTCCTGTCCGTGCCTTCGATTACGAAGGGTGTGGTTCTTGTAAAGCTTCCCAACAAATCTGATGCGGCCTGTCTTCATTATCATGTTGATGAGTGGAAAGACCACTCTGTTAGGTTCTCCAAGGTTGACAAGATGGTGATGGTGCATGTAGACATCTCACATGAAGTCCATGGCCTAGTCAGTTATGCAAGGTTCATCCCGTAGGTCGGTGGCAAGAAATAGTCTGCAGAGTTTAGTTAGTGCAACTTTGCTTGTCTTTAGTAAGTACTATTGTTCAGTACTTGATTTTTGTTTGTGAACCCTGTATTGTTTATTAGTACTGCCGCTTTTGGTGTGTGGTCATTCCTGAGAACGGTCTATGTTAATGTCTGTCCACTCAATTCAGTCTATACATTTTGAAGTATCCAGATCATATTTTTTGTGAGGACGGTTTACCGATTATGGTTACACTCCAATATCTGTAGGGTTTATTGCACCCACCAGGATGTTCGGTCCCATGGATGTTCGGTCCATACGATTTGTCACGGCCTTTGGACTGTCCTCCTTGTGGGAGTAGGCAGGGCCCCTGCATGCCACGCGTAGTTGGACGATCAATCTTCTGTTTAGTACTTCAACATAGTGATTTCCTAGTAAGGATTCACTTGTGTCACATCAAGTAAATCTTATTGATTTACTGTCTAAATCTTATTGATTTAATGTCATGTTTTCTTTCTTTTCCTGCAATTTTACGATGCAGGTTTTGCCATGTGACATTCATCACAGAATAAAGCGTTTGGTTTGCTCTACGATGGCTATTTTTGCAGGTTTCACTTCTTATGTCGTGTCAGTAATGAAGGCACTGTCCATCACTTATGTTACTGGAAAAAATTGGATCAGTCTGTTGTCTGAGTACAAGCTGAATCCCTATGATGAACTGCAGTTTGGTTTAACAAAAACGCCATAATTAGTCCTTCTCGCATTTAAAAGAAATGAAGAAAAAAACTGGATCACGGTCACGGATCCTAGTCAAGTTAGAAAGCTGATCATAGCAGACCAAACACGATTGCCGCTGTCTCGCACAGATCGAGCACCGGCAGTTGCTCTAACACTGACAGCGGCAGCAGCTCAGTCTGATCTAGCTGAGGATTGGGCACCGACCGCGTCAGCGGATCAGTCTGATCAACCGGAGGATCGGGCATCGACACCGGCACCATCTCTACAAGGAGCACCATCTCCGGCAGCAGCAGCGGCTTCGGCACCTGCACCAACACTTGCACTTGCATTTGGTCCAGCCCGTGTAGTTGCACCGGCAATAGACTGGGCTTCAGTTCACACTTCATATACCAAAGTCCTTACAAAAACCGACAAGTCCACCTTCTTGGTAAGCATTGGCCGCCCAAGTGCTTTGTTCTTTTTTCTTTCCATGTTGTTTCACATGATTCACTGTGTTAATCTAACTATTTGGGTATGTCTTCTTGTTTTCAAATAGAGAATTCCTAGAGCAACGAGGGAGTCGTTCAACAATCCGGGCGACCGCGGCCAAGTTTCTCTTACCATGCGTAGCCTTGGTGTGAATGAACCTGCTCAATATACCGTAAGTACAAAGGATGGTCACATGATGATTGATGCTAAAGGATGGTCAAGGTTCAAATCTAAATCATACCTTGCGGTAGGTGATGATGTCAAAATCGAACTTTCTCAGCAAGGAGAGCTGGTCCAAATCAACTTTCAAATTCTTCAGTAGCAGCACGCAACTGCCGAACTGATCTATCCTCCGAGAGATTTTGATGTAATAATCTGGCATGGTGAAACAAGTGTCCTGTGTGTATAAGTAGTACGACAGTATTATTTATCACATGGTATATCGTTGATAGAATTGCAACTCTGATTGCTGGTTAGGAACTGTCGTTCGATTTCATTCCAATAGCTGCTGTGCTTTATTCAATTTTGTGTAGTCTCCTTGCAACAGCATCTAAAACCAGCGCAGTACCGATCGCTTGCAATATGAAAAGCGCTGAGGTAGAACACATCGGCCCCCAAATATGCAGGGTCCGCCTGCGGCCCAAAGTCCAGAACCGTGAGCCTATCTGAGTATTATATTCTCAGCTGAACCCCCATAAAAAAAGCTGAACCCCCATAATGCCCGTGCATTGCAGAGGGAGTATATTTCTCAGCAAGGTGAGCCTGTGATATAAAAGATTTGTATATTTCTTTAAAGAGGGAGTATCTCTCTGTCAAAAAATATATTTATGTGTAACTAGTTACTCCTGTCTTTCTACTTCCTTTCGCTGATATGTGGGGCAACCGGCAACGGGGTCCACGTGCCATATGCACAAATTAGAGTGCACAACTTCACGGTAGACACACCCCGGTTGTAGCGCCGCTGTAATGCCCAATGAGCCGTCAAATCACAACCCCCCCTTTCCAGCTTTAGCAGTAAGCTGGACGGATGAAGCGGCAATATTTCACTGGGCCTGAATCCCCTTCTCCCTCGTCTGCTTGTTCAGAGAAAACCCCCGCTCGGCGATTGCATAGGGTTTTCTCATGGAGAACCAGGTACGAATTCTTCATCCATCCCCGATAAATCCAAGTCCCTTGGTCGAGGTAATCCTAGGATGGCAGCCGCCGCCGTTGATGCATTTTTCTTCGTACTGAATCTAGTGTGTTTCAGTTGCAGTGCCCAAAGTGCAAGTACCCTACAGATTTCTGCACCTTCGGCGAGACGCCACACTTGTTCCTTCTCATCCTACCACAGCATTTTGAAACGCGCACAGTATGTTCCTAGAATCCTCTTCTCCATCCGGGAGGGTGGGGTTTTTTTGAACATGTTGTGTTCTCATATTATTTTTCCTGCAGTGTATTATTTGCTCTGCCAGAACACATGTACTCAAGATGCTCGGCCTTTCCATAACTAAATACACTAGTTTAATGGTCACAGTGAACATAATCCGTGGATATTGCTTCCGAGTTGGGTTCATGAACCAAGAAGATCGCTACTTTTTTTATGTCCGAACTTGGATAAACTTTATCAAGTGTTACGGACTGAAAGTTGGCGCACGAATGTTGATGGAAATAACGGAACCAGGTCTCATCTTCACTGCGTTCTTCCACCCTGACTTTGTTCCAATTGTTCATCCATGTTAGTTTTATATCTGGCTCTTGCTTGTTGCCTCGATTACTTCTTATCCACCTATTCTGTCTAACTAATCACAATTTAACTTTAGAAGTAGCAACGAATCTCTCACGAAGATGATACTTCTAACTAATATTTTCTTATAATTGGTGGCACGTGTAGGTTTGTTCAGAGTTAAGCAGGCTGCTCGTTTGTTATTCTGTAGTAACTCAGCTGTTACTGATGGCGCTAAAGTTGACTGGGACGACATCCACATGTTCCTACACTTTATTGATCGTCTTGAGGTCCTTGTGGGGCGTTTCAATGGTGGAAGGCCACGTGGAATATGTGTGCCACTGCTGCACTCGTTTAACAGGTCCAACTGTGTCGAGAAACTTATGGTACAAGCTGTTTTCTGTTATATATGTTGTTCATAAACTATTGCTTATACGCAGTTTTACAGTTGTGATCTTCTTGAAACAGGAACTGTCGAGTTCTATTGTTCCTATACAGATGCCTGACCATGGTCGGGTCAGACTTGCGCTTGGTCACAACATGATGTTTATGTCGACCTACTCCATTACCCTTGGAGGTGAAAAGATACTTATTCATGGGTGGTCTGAAATAATGAAGGCCCGTCCATCTTGGAGAATAAAACAAAAGATTATGTTCATGTTTTCCATGGCTATAAAGTGAATATCCTGTTTATTGACCATGTTGCGACATCAAGCCGCTTTCAGAAGGTTGTGGATGCGCGGGGTGGCGCCTGGGCCTTGTCCTGGGGCTTGGCGGCCTCACCCTTGGTTAATTGTAGCCTGTAGGCAAAGTAGGACTGCTCGAGGCGTGCTTTGTACGGTTGAACCTGTATAAGTACTCATACTGCTTTCAGCTTTGGTTGTTAAGTGCCCCTACTAGTTTCAGTTAAGGTTGTTAAGTACTCCTGCTGCTTTTACAGTCTGTCGTGTTTCTTCAGTCCTGTCTTCCTCTAGCCGCCAAAACCAAACTAGCGCCGGCGGGGCCGCCTGCTTCCGCCTCCCACGGCTGGCTGTGCCTCAGCGCACGCATCTCCGCCCCACCGTCTCCTAAATGATTAACGTTGACGTCCTCCACGCGCTTTGGTGCGCTCGCTGCGGCGCCGCCCTCTTGCGTT
The DNA here is from genome assembly GCF_002162155.2 of Triticum dicoccoides. Classification (NCBI taxonomy): domain Eukaryota; kingdom Viridiplantae; phylum Streptophyta; class Magnoliopsida; order Poales; family Poaceae; genus Triticum; species Triticum dicoccoides. The sequence goes on from NC_041383.1 coordinate 114,862,364, forward strand.
GTCAACATGGTTAACAAACAACAGGAATCGGCAGAAGTACGTGGAGAGGATGACAGTAGGGGCCCACCACGTCAGCGTATGGAAAAATAAAATGCTTCCTCCTAGTGTTTTCCTGATATCTGGGACCCACGACATTGTGAGCGAATATAGTCAATAGACAAGAGAACAGCACAAGATCGACTGACACCTGGGGCGTAGCTACTCGAGCAGTATTTTTTTGTTTGGTATTGTTGAGACGGAGCAGGGTTTGAACTGGGTTGTGGCCCATCTAGCCCATGCTTTTATTTTATGTTCACCATGTGACCAACCCAGCTATTTTTTCTTTGTGCAAATGAGCCCAGTTTATTTTTTCTAAAGAATACCCAATCCAGGCCTACTTATTTTTCTACGCCTTGAAAGTAATATGAAATGGGTTGTAAATATAAAAACAGATGACAAATTGGCAATTACTTTATAATTTCTGATTTTTTTTCACATTTTCAGATTTCTATTTCACTGGGCATTAACCTAATTCAAATATATCTTCAAAGTACTTTAAATCTGGCTCGACATTTCGGTATTAAAAATAGTTTGGAACCCACAGAAATATGTGAAATTGGCCCTGGCCAACCAAAAAAACGACTGCAATAAATTGCATAAGAAGATGCCATGAGCTATATATAAATTATTAAAAAAAGAGGGAGTGGTCTGACTTGTGGTCCTGTTTAGTTGACGCGTATGCAAGATTTTTTAGTTATTATATACTACACTAACAAACGATTCTAGCAGACGTAACCATTGGATGTCGATCCAAGGGCCGTCGTGTTTCTTCAATCTCTGATCTTCTTGCTCCAGCCACCAAAGCAGCGCCGGTGGGACCGCCTGCTCCCGCCTCCCATGGCCGACTGTGCTGCCGCGTAGGCCTCAGTGCCCCCTACTACTCCCACCGCTGGCCAGGGCATCCCTCTACTCACCCACACCCCCTGTTATTCTACGACGACGGCAGCCTCACACCGCAGTCAAACCAGTGAACCCTCGTACTCCTCTCCGCGCGGGCTTCCACTGTCGTGTCTTCCCCGGCTCCGCATCGTCCCCTTCCTAGGCCTCGCCGTCGTCCACCGCCGTGGTGCTCTTGGCGCAGCGTGGTCAACGACTGACTTCCATCGTAAGAGTATTGTACATGGAGAGGCTGACAACTGGGTCCACGACAGCCGCAAGGAAGTGCCTCCTTATTATGCGGAAAAAAATTATTCCTCCACCTGACATCTGGGACCCACTGGATGAGCCACCAGTATTTCGCAAAAAAACGTTTCCCCCTGACTGTTGGGACCAATAGGTCGGGCCACTGTATTTCACGGAAAAAACGTTCCCCCTGCTGTCAGCTCGGACCCACCGGAAGTGCCTCCTTATTACGCACAAAAAAATGAACACCCCCCTACTAGCTGGGACCAACCTTGGTGGCAGGCTGACTTGTGGGCTTACTAAGTTGACTGGGACGGAGGCCTTTGTCAACTTTAGTCAATATATGAACGATTCTAGCTCTAGTGACCATACGATGTCCATCCAACGGCCGTAGTGCTTCTTCAACCTCTGGTCTTCTTGCTCCAGCCGCCCAAAGCAGCGTCGGTCGTGCCGCCTGCTCCTGCCGCCCATGTCCGGCTGTGATGCCGCGGAGGCCTCATCGCCCCCTACTACGCCCACCGCTGCCAGGCCATCCCTCTACGCACCCACACCCCTGTTATTCTGCGGCGACAGCAGCCTCACACCGCAGCTGAATGAGTGAACCCTCATACTCCTCTACGCATGGGCATCCACTGCCGCGTCTTCCCCGGCTCCGCGTCGTCCCCTTCCCAGGCCTCGCCGTCGTCCATCGCCCTGGTGCTCTCGGCACGGCGTGGTCAACGTGGTCAAGGAATGGCTTCCACCGAACATGGACTATACGTGGAGAGGCTGACAGCTGGGTCCACGGCCGCAGCAAGGAAGTGCCTCCTTATTACGTGCAAAATAATTATTGCTCCACCTGACAGCGGGGACCCACCGGACGGGCCACCGTATTTCGCGAAAAAAACATTTCCCCCTGTCTGCTGGGACCCACCAGCTACATCTTCGCACGCAAGGAAGTGCGTCCGAAAAAATCGATTTGCCCCCGTGACTGCTGGGACCCACCAGCTACATCTTCGCACGCAAGGAAGTGCGTCCGGGCAAAAACAAAACCCAAAATGATTCACCCCCTTGACTGCTGGGACCCACCAGCTACATCTTCGCAGGCAAGGAAGTGCCTGCCAGTCGGGACCCACCTGGTCGAAGCGTACGTACCGTTGTCATTCTGGTCGCGAACGTGTACGTACATACTGATCGATGTAGCGGCGTGCACGTGTCGTAGTAGAGGCACGCACGTAGCATGTACACGTACGTACAACGGCGAGGGTGCAAGAAAGAAAATACGGCCACATACGTACATACGGGCAGGGTCTCGAATGCCTACTCGCGCATACGTACATGGCTGGGTCGGAATGGAGAAACAGCGTCGTCGTCGTGTTCATGGGGAGGCAACAGAATGCGTCGTGTTCATCGGGAGGCAACGGAACGCGTGGGAGCCAACCGGCTGGGTCGGAACGGAATGTGTGGTCGTGTTCATCGGGAAGGCTTGGACGGAACAGGCGATGGAAACGAGGCATGGCGTACTGCACAACGTAGGAAACGACCTTGTGTTTGACCGGCCACGTTCGAAACGGGGTCCTGTTGATCGGGAGGGACCTGGCGTACCGCAAAACGGAGGAAACGGACCTCCTACGGTCGAAACGGGGGTCTTGTTGATCGGGAGGGGTGTGGCGTACCGCAAAACGGAGGAAACGAACCTCCTATGGTCGAAACACGGGTCCTATTAATCGGGAGGGGTGTGGCGTACCACAAAACGGACGAAACGTACCTCCTACGATCGAAACGGGGGTCTTGTTGATCGGGAGGGGTGTGGCGTAGAGCAAAATGGACGAAACGGACCTCCTATGGTCGAAACGGGGGTCCTGTTCATCGGGAGGGGTGTGGCGTACCACAAAACGGGACTCCACGGGATAATGTTCATCTCCACCGTCGACCTCCTCTAGCCTCCACGGGCTACCGTCGACCTCCTCCAGCCTCCACCGCGCTACTCCACCGGCTACTGTTCAACCACCCCTCCACGGGCACCCCTCCACCGTCTACTATTCATCCAGCCCTCCACACCACGGGGTCCTGTTCAACCACCCCTCCACGGCCACCCCTCCACCGTCTACTGTTCATCCAGCCCTCCACACCACGGGTTCTGTTCATCCAGAGGCAACGCCACCGCTCACTGTTCATCCAAACCCCCGCGTAACGCTCACTGTTCATCCCAGAGGCAGCATCGATCGGCTTCAGTTAGCAGTAGTAGCGAAGGAATCGCTCCATCGGGTTCAGTTAACAGCCATCGATCGATCGCTCGGGTTCAGTAACGCGTAGCTTGCAGTGCAATCACTCAGGTTCAGTTAGAGCCCAACGCCTCGCTCGGCTTCAGTTAGAGCCAACGCCTCGCACACACACGCGCACGTACGAGAGAAACGCGCATCGCTCTGCCCCCGACCTCCCACCGTAACCGGCAACTACCCAAAATGTTCCTCCCCCTCGCTTCTACCACGTTTTTTCCGTCATGGACGGCCCAAAGAATGTCATGCAGCTGCGTCTCCGGCCCGCCCAGGACGAAAATCCCATTTTCTATCATGATTTTTTGTCATAGAAGTAGGAGCCCACCACATCTATGATGATACCGGGTTTTGTCACAATTATCGTCATAGAAGTGTCATATGTATGACAGGAAAAAAAATTGTTCGGCCCAAAATGTCAAGGATGTGTCTTTTTTTGGTAGTGATTAGAACCACCATGAGCAGCGATAGTGAAACCTTACTCGGAGTCCTCGTCCACGTCCTCGACTTCATCCTTGTCCCTCTTCCTCTTGGCTGATACTTCTTTGCTTGAACCGCACACTTGTCTCTTGCTCTTCATCCAACCCTTGTAGATATTGAAACAAAGGTAGCCATCCATTGCATCGTAGTGGATGTGGTCTATATCTAGTACATTCCGCTAGCATGCATGACGATGAAACATGTAATGAGGTTTCTCCAGTTTACCGTACGAAGGATGAACCATGGCTCCTGCCAGGGTTAGCATTGAAGGCTAACCACTGGAGGGCAATAGCCGATTCTTCTGGAGGTCGAAGGGGTTGCCTACAACGAGTCCAATCCGACCCAGGACTCTTTCGTCGTTCATAAAGTCTATAGTAATGAATTTGACTAGGTCGCTCTTGAGGAAGTTCTTAAAATCCTGGCATTCAATGTCGGCATGGCATATGTGGTAGACCAAGCATAAGTCATGCACACAAACCTGGATCACGGTGGGCTTCTTCCTCTCTTCCTCCTTTAGATCCTTCTCTTGTCCCAGGACTGTGGTGTACTCAACATCTAGCCCAGCGACACACTCATCATTTGAGTTTTCGAACATGCGTCTGAAGCGAGCAAAGCATCCTTTCACCGTCGCGGAAGAATGGGTGTAGATGATGTCAAACTCATCACCGGTGATGGTTCTAACCTTGTACTCACCGCGGATCATAGAGATTTGGGACACCATGGATTTGGGAGGAGGGTTAGGATTAGTGGAACTGTCATAATGTGAAAGTACGGGATGACTTAGGAGAGAACCGATGTAATATTAAAGGACGTGCGGGGACGAGTAGGAGTGAACTGCCAACGTGCGAACGACACGGTAGTGGCTTTCCATTCTCCCATGATACGGGCTTCCGAGAGCCCTTGGATCTGAGATCGAATGGTTGCATGGTGTGATTCTAGACCTATGGGTGAATATCCTATCCTAGAGGGTTATTCTGCAAATTTTCAGCAACTTAGGATGCGACCATTCGATATCAGATCCAAAGGCTGCCAGCAGCCTGTATCATGGCCGCGCGTACCACGACCATCGCTTCGCTCGTGCGGTCGCGCCCTTGGAGATTTAACACGGTGCGTTAGGCTATCTGATGTTGGCATGTCATACATAGTCATCACTTAGTCACTCATACTACAACAAGGTTAGCTATAAGGTTGGCTATAAGTGTATTTTTTACTTCTCTCTATCTCTTTCTTCGTAGTATTTATTGCATTTGCCAAGGAGTGACCTCTTCCAATGAAATGGTGCTTAGATGAGGTGCTAAGGGCATTAAATGGTTTAGCAATCCAGTCCCCAATGCATAGGTGCTTAGTTTTTTGTTGCTAAGTTTTCTTCATTCAATTAGATATAGACTCAAAATTGTCTTTTCACCTAGGTACACGCGCTTGGCACTGTTTCTTCCTTGGGTCACCAAACTAGTCTCTCTCTTCTTAATTAACTTGCCACATCATACTTTATGCCTATGTGGCAAGCTTAGCACCTGTAGGAGCAAGTAAGTACAATAGTGGGCTATAAGCCCGCTTTACATGGCATTTTTGCATATGTGGAGGAAAGAGGCAAGGAAAAAGTGGAGAAGTGGGCTCTCATGCAAGAGCCAGCCTCTACACGGTGGAGCATTGGGAGAGGCACCTGTATGGAGGTGGTTAGGAATCGGGAGACTCACGCCGGTCGTAGCGCCGCAGTTAAAATGATAATGGCAAGTCAAATCACCGGGCCCCACCTGTCCAGCAGTAACTCGTTGTCCAATCCCACAGCCCTACGTTTGCAGCAGCCTACTCCCTCATCTTCTCGCGTCTTTGTCGAACCGACTAGGCGGAACGCCCTGCCTACCATGCAGGAAAAACCCCGCCCTCGACTTTTAAATAGTACAGTATAATCCCTCTGTCTAGGTGAATAATTCATCTTAGGCTGGCCATAGTGGGAGTAACATAACCGGTAACATGCACTTGGGACTAGCAAACATGCTTATGTGGCTCACAATTAAAGAAGAGAGACAGGGTTAGAGTAACATAGGTAGATAACATATCATGTTAAATGCTATGCTACTTTATGTCATGCATGGCAATAAATATGATCATCTATGATCTACTTTATGATACTATGCACTATGGAGGTAGTATCATACACTAGTAGCATGCGTATGATACTAGTGTACCCACTATGAGTAGCCTTAGATTGTGCACCGTGACCAAGGTGGAGAGGAAAATGAGAGAACTTAATGTTTATTTGCTAATTAATATCATTGCATGCTACGAACTGACCATTGCATGTCATGTTTGATAGTCTCAAGTCATTAAAAGCATACAAGCCCCACATCTCTTATTGGTTGATTCCTTTATTTATGTCAAAAATAAGAAACAACATGAGAGTTAATGCACCGCGCCTATGTGTTTTGGGACTATTTGGTTTTCGTAAGATGACTTACTCACCTAGACGGAGGGAGTATTCGATTTGAAAGCAAGCGGCACAGTTCCCAATATGGCTTTAATGCAGACAAGGGAGGGAGTAGCGATTCCTGAAATGTTGAACGGCCAATGCATCCTTCTTCAATTAATGCATGAGGGAAGTAATGGGAGGAGGACCGGGAAAAGAGGCTGCACGATGTGAATGCAATGCAGTTTTCCCTCATATAAAGGTGCCCCTCCATTCCAATGCATCTACCACATCGTACGTACCTAAGCATTTGCCTAAGCACCTACACTAAGCGCAAAAGAGCTCACTCCAGACCCATGGCGGCGATGCGCGCGAGTGGCCAGCGGCTGTGCCAGATGGTCCACGACGCCGGCCTGCGGCATGTCGCCGAGGATCGTGTCCAGACGGTGTTGGAGACCGGCCGGTGGATGGCCGCCATGGACGCCAACTACGACTCTCAGTTGGACCAGATGATCATTGCCACCAGCAACAAGTTCACCGTCCTCAAGAAGCTCGTGGACGACATCGCCATACTCCTCCAGCCCGCGCGCCCAGGCTCCTCATTGCCTGCCACACTAATCGGCCTCCATGGCCAGAACATCTTTCAAGCACTGCTAGCCCTGCGACTACCCGCCGACGCCACAAACAATGTCCACCTAGAGGTCACACTCGCCGCGAGGTGCCTCGCCCTGCAAGAATTCGTCGACCTACACATCCATGTGTACGAGCAAATCGTGTACATAGGTATCTACAAGGCCACTGAGGACGCTACGACATTGGCCTTCCTCAACTGGCTGGAAGCCTTGGATGCCTTTGCTGAGAAGCATCGCGACCTCGCCACAAAAGCCTCCTCTCCTTAGCCGCCGATCGGTAGCCCGGCGCACTAAGTTGAGGAGGAGGAGGTCGTACGTTGATGGATACATCTTTCTTCTTGCCTTTTGTAACCACCACTGCGATCGCATCATCGTGGACTTAATTCTTATTGTGCTGTTGCATTCTCATTCTAGTCAATACCGACATGTGCGATCCCTTTGTTTAATTATATGCATCACTGTAACTAGTACTCCATCCGTCAATTTATAAGTTGTTCTTGCCTTTTCCATCAACTTCGTGCAACGCGCGGGCATCTTGCTAGAAACACTAGAACATGTCGGACCGTGTGTGACCAAACGGATGATGCGCCAACCTAGCTACTATGTACCCTGCTTATCTGGCGGAAATATCCCCTCCCTAGCGTTTCCAATCGTTATTTCTATCTATCGATCGTGCCAAGTAGCAGAACCAAATGTTACAATTTATACATGTTTCTCTACTCCTACTCCTATAAAACACTCAGTTGGTGATGGTGGTGTGTCTGCCATATGTTGTTTCTGACCATTAGATCTGCATCTAACGACTATGAGGTAAGTTGTGGCACTCTTGCAACAATAGCCCACATCTCTGCTCCAGTTTGCAGAAAACCCCTTATTATCTTTAAAGCAACCACATCCCTCCCTCACCTCATCAAAACAGCGTGAGAAATATATTTTGAGTGAAAAGTACTCCCTCCGTTCCTAAATATTTGTCTTTCTAGAGATTTCAATAAGTGACTACATACGGAGCAAAATGAGTCAATCTACACTTTAAAATATGTCTATATAATCCGTATGTGATAGTCCATTTGAAATCTCTAAAAAGACAAATATTTAGGAACGGAGGGAGTAATATATTAGGAGTATATTAAAACAAGTGTGATTTCTTTCAAGTTTGTGAACAAGTACTACTATTCTACTACTCCTACTTTGGATTCGTCGCAACGCATGGGCACATTGCTAGTAAAAGGAAAAGGCCTGCCATGTTCGCGTCGCACCCCCACACGCCCCGGAATCGGGAGTACTTCACAGCCCATCCGGCACGACACATAGCTTAGGGAAGGCGTGTTGCCTTGCATTTTCACTTTCATGTGGGACCGCTGTTGAGCAAACCGACTATTAGCAAACCGCACCCCGCCCGCCGCCGGGTTGGAAAATAGAAACGAGGGGAAGATCTAGCTGTAGCACGGAAGCCAAGAAATTTGGTTTCAAGATGGGGCTTGTTGATAGAGTAGGAGCATTCTGTACTAGTACTACTCCTACTAGTATCAAGTTTGTACTATACAACTAGTGCTACCACTATACAACAAGTAGGTACGTGCACGACACAGCATCGTAGGAACAAAAAACGGGAAGATATTGTTTTGGGTAATTTATCTTTTTTCTAGTTAACATAGTATGAATAATATGATGTGGGGGCACCCATGAAGCTTATGTGGCTTGGTTGCATGGCTACGAAAGGTTAGAGAAAAATAAATAGATAATGTGTTTAGAGTGCACTCCACTAAATAGATATACTTTGGATCCATTGCAACGGGCCGGCACATCTATATATATACCCCCTATATAGTGTGTGAAAAACTTTGAAAGTTGGTCGTTGGATGAGGCCAATCCGACGGTACAAAGATGGAAAATCCGAGCACTAGTGGCCATTGGATATCATCTACATTCCACAAGATTCTACCACATGTAGAATCTAGAAGGATCCATGGTTGAAGTTAATTCATGACTAACTTTGCCACAACTAAGATTAGGCAGAGTTTAGTTCTTCAAAATGAGAGCCACAAGTTGGCAAGCGTAAGGGAATCTTGCCACATTTTGTGTGTGTATGTCATGTGGGGCCTTAGTGTGGCTTGCCTAAGGTGTGGCTTGAACCAAACACTCACCTAAGTTAGTCAAACTTGCCTAACCTTACATGTGGCAATCTTTGGCATTCTTAGTTAAAAACTAAACAACCCCTAATCTTACGCAAGTTTGGCAACATTGTATGATAAAAAAAAGTGTGGCATTGCTAGGACTAAAACCAAACAACCCCTCTGTCTGCCACAAAAAATGTGGCTAACAAAATGGCCACCACAAGTGTGGCAAGATTTGGCAAGAAGTTGAGTCTATGACATGTGGACCATGTAGCTAGAAAAGTGTTGCAAGCCACAAGTGTAGCAATGAACCAAACACATGCCTAAGATATTGTGGCACACCTAAGCTTAGGCGTGGCAAGCTTAGGCTGCAAACCAAACATCTATATCTATACCCATATATAGTGTGTGAATAACTTTGAAAGTTGGTTGTTGGATGAAGGCAATCCGATGGTACAAAGATGGCAAATCCAAGCACTAATGACTGTTGGATATGATCTACATTCCACCAGATTTTGCCACATGTAGGGGCTGTTTGGATTGTGACTATCTTTGCCATATATTGCCACATGATTTTTGCCACACTTGCCACACTTGCCTTGTTGAGTTGCTCAAATTGTTAGCCACACTTTGGCTTGCCTAAGGGAATCTTGCCACACTTTTTATGCCTATGACATGTGGGGCTCACTATTCATAAAAAAAATCCTTGCCTTAGGTGTGGCTAGAACCAAACACCTACCTAACTTGGTCAAACTTGCCTAAGGTTAGATGTGGCAAAGTGTGGCAAGGTGTGGCTAGAAACCAAACAACCCCGTAGAATCTAGAAGACTCCACATGTAGAAGCATAACGCACAAACCACCAAAATCTCATGCATGCAATGCACGTGTACCTTACTAGTAGTTGGTAGTAGTGCGGGATCACCACAAGGCCTGCCATAGGAGTTACATTTCCCTCTCGGGGCCCATGGGACCGAACTTCAGTGGCTTAAATGCGGCCTATGAGTCAATGACATGCGGACCTTAAATGCGGCTGGCCCACATGTCATTCTCATGGTGGTGGCGTGGTTCGCGACTCACTCGTTCAAGATGAACCGATCGGTGGTGGCGTGGCCGTGGCGAGGGTGCCACAGCTGGGCATCGGGGCATTACGAGGCGTAGATGGTCACACCGGCGGGTATTACCTGTAGTACAGAAGTACTCCTGCTGAAGATTGATGCCCGGGACGAAATGTGTCACAGCCGCTGGATGAAAATTCGATGGTGTGGGAGTACGGATCAAAGCACAATAGCGGAGCAGGCAAAACCGCATCCAATCGGGTGTGGCTGTGGTAGAAAGTTGATGGTCGCCGCAGTCCAGCTGGCCCGCATGTCAGGCACACGAAGACAGAGAAGCGGTGGGGCCGAGAGGGATGAGGCGCACGCCGGGGGGATGAGGTTCCCCTGAGGTGAACAATCCTACCACTCTATCACTGACATGTGGGACCCCCAAGCATGGGTCCCACCTGTCAGCGAAGTAAGGGCAGGGCAAGGCAGTGATAGCCATGTCAGAGGATCCATGTCCATGTTGGGGGATGTCGTGCCGTGGGTTGGAGCGGCGTCATGGGAATCGCGTGTGGGTATGGCAGTGGTAGAAACAAGAAACATGATGGTCACCGTGGTTCAACTTCCATGGACAAGCTGTCATGTCTGCTGACACATGTATATCAAAACTAGAGTATTTATATTTCAAGCACGTGAACAAGTATTATTCTACTACTTTGGATCCATTGCAACGCACGGGCCAGCACATTGGTAGTAGTAGTTCTATCTCTATCTCTAGAGGCCTTCCCTTGTTCATCCTTTTCTCTCACAAGATAAACTACTCATACAAATACATCTTCATGTTCTGTGGAACACACGAGGATGTTTCCCTGGGGGGGTCTCTCCAGCGCGGCGTGGCCGTAGTTGCAAGTTGTCGCCCCTTGAGATGCCGACGTTAAGGGGCACTCGAATTTCCTTCGATGAGCAGGTAAGATGAGTTTGATCACATAGTAAATGCATTCTAAAGACTACTTCCGTGTCCATTTCC
>NC_041383.1:114873896-114940228 GCF_002162155.2 Triticum dicoccoides
TGTACGGGAGGGTACCAACATCAATTTGCACAACATTTACACTGATGACACCATTCCCATAGAACCTTTGTCCAACATTGGGATCAGCCATGCAACGGGCCATCGCATGACTTGGTACGATGGAACCACAGTGAGATTGAATAAGATAGCACGAACCTTGCACATGGCGGTCAAAGGCGGACCATACTGTTTGCGGTCAATTTGTTGTCGTACGAGTATGAAGATGTTGTGCTCCTTTCTAATCGCATCTTCGCGGTGTCAAACCAGGGGACTTATTTCGTATGGGACACATCCTATGATATACTACCTCTCTCCTAGTTTATTTGTTTTGAATCTTTTCGTTTTATAAGTTTCAAATTCAAATTTAGAGCTCCCCATCACATGTTGAGATTACAACATCCATTAAATCGTTGCGTGCATGTATAGTAAAGAAACAAATCTCGAGTTTGGCATGAGTTCATGCAGCGGTAGCACCACAAGTCCTGGTGCAGGAGTTACATTTCCCTCTCAGGGCCCTCGGGACTGAGCTTGAGCGCCTTACTACACCTGCTTTTGATTCAATAACATGTGGACCCGATAGGTGACTGGTCCACATGTAATGTTCCCGAAGGGAGAGGGGCAGTGGGGCCGAGAGGGGTGAGCTGCAGGTCGGGGGACGTGTGGTGTCATGGGTTCGAGCGGCATCGTGGGAATCACGTGTGGCTGTGGTAGAAACTTGATGCTCACCGCATTTTAGGTGGCTCACATGGCATGCACACAAAGGCAGAGGGGCGGTGCGGCCGAGAGGGGTGAGGCGCACGTCGAGGGACGTGGTGTCAAGGGCTGGAACGGCATCGTGGGAATCGTGACTGGCAGTGGATGAAACGTGATGGTCATCGTAGTTGAACTTCCATGGACAAGCTGTCATGTCTACGGACACATGCATTGCATACCGATCACTTCAAGGAGTAGTAGAGAAAGCTAGGCGGATAAATAGTTCCTTATAGTCAAGCGGACCCACGCTACTACTTTGTTCCAAAGACATGCACACCATCGAAATAGTCCATCTATATCAATATACAGCGAGAGGGAATAGTTTTTTTACAAGAGCGGAAATAGTTCATCCATCCATAATGCGCTCCTGCTTGTGCAGCCTTTTCTTCTTCTTCTTCTTCTTCTTCTTCTTCTTCTTCTTCTTCTTCTTCTTCTTCTTCTTCTTCTTCTTCTTCTTCTTCTTCTTCTTCTTCTTCTTCTTCTTCTTCTTGTTCTTATTTTCAATGGGAGACGGCTTCGCAACAAGCTCTTTGGACCTTGCAGCTATCTCGAAACTCACACGGGCATCCTGGGCAGCATATTTTATCCACTCGTACGTCAAGGGATAATTCTCCCATCCAGAGGACCTTAGTGCCACCGTCTCGTAACCCTTCTGAATATTTGTACCTAGCACAAAATTTGCTACGTCGAATAGGGATGGTGTCTATTTGTCACAATCTTCTACAGGAATTTTGATTCTGGTTTGTAGGTCAGTGATGCTTTTCAAATCAAGGTTGTTCGACTCCAGCTTCTGTTTGTTCCCTTCGATGGCTGCCCCACAGAAGTATGTGTCCTCCTAAGACAAGAAATAGTGAAGCTCACCTGGTATGGAGGGCACGTGTATGATGTGGTACACCAAAACATCATCTTCGAGGCACAACTGAAGGACGGCGGCGCGTTGGATCTTCCCAGTGGCACGCTCCCTGTACTCTGTGTCTAGACCGATGACCCTCGTCTCTACCTTTTCGAGGGAGTTGGATACATTGTTGATCCACTTCCGAACGACCATTGGGTGGATGGTGACGGTGGCAACTATGCTCAACGAACCTTCAACGAGGACATGTTGGATGCTAAAAACCTACATCTAAATCTCTTTCGCCATTTGGAACCACTAGAACGGAGGGCTATGGTTTGGAGAATTAGGATTAGATGGCTAGTCTAACTGAAGTAGTAGATGATTATTTAAAGTGGTTAAAACAATGTGAACACAGTGGGGTTTGGATGCAAATGAAGACAAAGGGGAGGTGAAGAAGCCGAGGAAAATTGGTTCCCGATGGAGAAGTAAATGGGAGAAGTGGCGTGCAGGCAGTTGATTAGACGGCTAAGTAGACTAACCGAAAAGGCTATGCAGGTAGAATGAGGAGTCATACCTGTTCGTGTACGTGCCCATCCTTCCTGATAGGTGGGACCTATGCAAACAGATAAAAATGCGTCATAGCTGGTTCAGATGGATATTGGCGCGTGCGTCGGAGACACAACATTCTCTGGTTAAGGAATACTCCCTCCGTCTAGGTGAGTAAGTCACCTTATGAAAATCAGGTTTGCCCAAAACCTTTAGGATATGTTTGATAACAAAGTATTAAAAAACCAAAGTATTGAAAAACTACAGTATTTTAGCCAATTGGTCCAAAATACCACAGTTTTAATATATCCCATGATTTTGAAGTATCACGAATACTTTGTGGTGTTTGGCTACTTCTTGTATAGAGCAAAGTAAATTAGCTAGCTAGCTGTTTTATCCTTAGCTAGCGAGCCATTGCAAACTCAATGGCCATGCACAAAGGCCACCGGTAAACTAAAACGGCCATGCACAAAGCACGGTGAGGCAGCCAAACTACTGCAACACGCCAACTCCTCGGCCTTTTTCGTGATACCATTAAGGGACACCAGGAGCTGCATGTGGAGCTAGAACCTGACACTCCGGAACAAGCCGTCGGTGCATCACATGGCGGAGCTGCGCGTGGGCGGAATGGCTTGACCTTCTTTGTCGTCAACGTCGAGGGGCACCATAAGTAACGCGTCAACTGGAACTACATGGCCAGGCTCAATGTCTTGCATTAGATGTGGCAGGCGGTGGCTTTTCTAAGGCATTTATTCAAATATATGACTAGCTCCCAGCGGACGGATACGAATTCCAGGGACGAAAGAGCAGATGCAGCTTATGAGCGAGGAAGAAGATAACGAGAGGGTTGTTTCTCACCTGCTCAGTTTTTTAAAAAGAGGTCAGTGGTTCTTTTTTTAGACAAAGGAAATACTGCGGTTTTGCAAAAACTGTAGTATTAATATTACAATTTTTAGTTATAGCCAAACAACCCACTGTAGTTAAAACTGCAGTAATTAGGAAAATTGTAGTATTCTCAAGATGCATAGAAAATACTGAGCTATCAAACAGGGCCTTAGGCTTGGAACATTAACTTCCTGCTCGATCCCCTCCTAGCCTCATTAGCCAGCGTTCTCTTCCTCTGCTGCCGCGTTCTACCTTTCCATTTTTCCTCTTCTCAAGTGTGGAATGATCTGCATGCCGTCCTTGATGCACCAGAACGACCACTGCATGCATCGCGGTAGGGCATTGATTGGGCCTGCTTGGAGAGCTGAAAAGGCATCCTTATAACTATGTATTAATTGCTGATTTTGCTTCCATTTGTAACAGTGTCGTGGTTGGAAGTTTTGCTCGTCCCGGTGCTCTTTCTCTTCCGATCCATAGCCACCTAGGTTGCACTCACCTAGACGGAGGGAGTACACGGTTACCCTCATCAAAAAAGAAAAGGCCCATCTTCGCGCTTCTACATGCACGAGAATTCGGTTCTGCTCGCAATGTGGATGATACCTGGAGGATGAAGTGAACAGGCATGCTAGCACTGGAGACCTATTTCCGCTATACAATACTGGAGTACACTAGTAGTAGTAGTACTAGTACAACTATGGTACACTTGATGGTCAAAATACTATTCATCCGATCCTCACAGTGAAGTGACAACACTCTGCACCTGACACTAGTCCAGGCAGCGTGTTCGGGTTACCAAAGTCAGCCTCACCCTATGCACTGTGCAGTCTGTCACCGCCGATGTACAACACATTAGCATGCCTCCCCTCGTCTCCCTCTCCCCTTCCATAGCACCACTCCATCTCCATCTCCGTCTCCGTCTCCATCTCACTGTGCCCCTATGTACCGTCGCCTCACTCGCCTCCCCCAGTACCACTATTCCCTCGCTAGCCGCTCCAGCACCGACAGCCTTCTCCCCCATAAATGAAGCCCCCCAAAAACCCCACCTTCCAGACTCCACCATGGCCGAACACGAACCGCGCATCATCCATATGAGCCGCGATCGGAGAAATATCCCAGTGACATCCTTGACCTCTGTTGTTCGTGTATGGATATGTTGAGTGCCCTGCGGCTGACTGCATGCTCGTGGGACATGCACACGACCATCGTTGAAGCGAGGCCTAAGCTTTTCAAGACACCCTGCTTGCTGTTATATGGTCTTGCGAGATTGGCTCACCATGATACAGAGGCGTACTGATGCCCCTCGACTTCAATCCAATCTCCATTAGCCAAAACTTCTTTGCAGGTATGTAGTGGGTCGCCGTACATCATTTCCCTCGACTTCGATCTAATCACCATCGCCCGAAACTTCTTGGCAGGTATGTACTGGGTCGACATGAACTCCCACTGGATGGCTGCCTTCAGAGAAGACGGTAAAAAGTTCGTGCTCGTGAATTTCTAGACCTCCCATGAGATTATCCTTCCTCCGTTGGATTATATAGAGTTTTACCATCACGGTCCAAGTCATCTCGATTACCATGTCAATTGGACGGACCTTGTTTTGCAGAAGATTGTATCTGCCAAGTGCCCACACAACATGCGAATTACGCAGACTTCAAGCTAATTGCATTGTTCGACCGCGGACCCGCCTATCTCTACGCCGGTGCCTTCTTTAGCTGGAGACAACTCAGCTCGCAGTGGATCATCATCAAAGCTGATACACACTTATGTGATGCTATTGAACACAATGGCATCATCTACGCGATCGGCAAAGCAGATGGCACCACGTATTGCTGGGACGGTGCATGTAAGTTGTTTCCTTCTCATGTTAATGATGAGGCCATGACACTGTTTGAACTTTTTAGGATGATTGGCATATCCCTGTTTGAGCAGAATTTGAGTAGAACTATGTCAATGTATTAGAGAAGTTGTAAATCAACTATTTCGGAATGAGTTAATTCATGCGATTGTGACCATGTCATTACAGCCAATTTGTACCCCTGAATAATCAAACGGTTAGGAATATATGGATATTCTCCTTATTTTACAGTAATCTATATACTACTACTAAATATGAGTGTGTATCAATGGCCATGTTAGTTTCCTCATTTTCATGATGTAGAAACATGCACCACACTATTGGTTTCATCTAACCATACATTAGGGAAGTAAATGTGCATATGGAGAACTCTATATTTGGAAGTAGTGAAATCTTGTAATGCTTACCATGTGTACATACCTATATTCGCCCTTCAGCAATCAATGGCTAGAATAATATCCTCACAAAAGTTTTGCCCACAGAACACGAGTATATAACAATGCATGGTCTGTTAGTTACCTTGAAGAATTTGTTTGTGAGGACAGAACATGATTACATAACATGCATGACATGGTAGTTTCCTGTGAAGAATCGATTGCGAGATAACATGAATATAACCATGCATGGCACTTCTATATTTTTGAACCCTGTATACATTTCCCTGTATTTTCCTCCCAATTCCAGCAGGGACATATCAATGTCGTTTCTTGCATTATCCTACTCATACTCTGAACAATGCTTACCTTACATTAACAATGCCTGTCCTTTTTTGATATGATGCAGTGTCCCTACAGTTACTTCCCTTTGTAATCACACCACATTTGCCAAAAACAGGGAAGCACAACTGGTTCCTCACTCGATCAGACGACGGCAAAAGACTGATGATCATTCGGACACATGAGCCGGAAAAGTTATATTTCAAAATGCCCACTGTATACAAGCACTATGAAATACGTGAGTATCCAGACAGTGGTCGTTATGTCTATGAGTAGGATACCAGTTTG
The DNA here is from genome assembly GCF_002162155.2 of Triticum dicoccoides. Lineage (NCBI taxonomy): Eukaryota > Viridiplantae > Streptophyta > Magnoliopsida > Poales > Poaceae > Triticum > Triticum dicoccoides. The sequence goes on from NC_041383.1 coordinate 114,879,775, forward strand.
TTGGGGCCTTCCGGATTTTTTAGTTGGAGGCGGGTAAACAGCCTTAGTTCACACTATCTATTTCTCGGAATCAATTATCCGATTAACCAGGAGATCACCGTTGGCAAGGACCTTGATGGTAGAGAGGCTCTGTTTGCTATGGAAAACTGTGTCTACACGGCGAGCCCTAGGAGTTCGGGAGCAAACTCCCCTGAATGTCAACGATACAGCCTGCAGCCAAAAGAAGGTGAGAATGACAAAGGCATCCAGATTAACTTTGATCCTTGGATGTCTCAATTATGACAGGCAGTGATGTGGTTCAAGCCTTCAGGTTGATAGGTGGGCTGTTGCATCGAAAGGGTGGAGGACTGGTGTCTCCGGCTCACTGGTCGCTGAAGCGGGGCTGCAAATTATGATGGTGTTGGATCATCTCTTCGAATGACTTTGTTGTCTTTTCTGCTGGTTCTGGATGGGTAGTTATTTCTTTTGTTATGCATATTCCTTGTCATTTGGTCATCCTCATCTATGTCACTCTTACTATGTAATAGTTGCCTCTGTTTAGAATGTCATTCTTGTCTGGATCACGAGAGTCTGAGCGTTGCAGATGGGTGCGTTTTGGTGGTGTAGCAAGACTTCTTATGAACTATCATGTCTTGCTGTTTATGTCAGTATTAGTCAGTGTTTCAATGTTGTATATATTGTTGTTTCGAACTGTTTATTGTCTCGAACTACTGTTGGGCTAAATGAGGGCATCACCATTCTCCAGTGTTCAGAGTATATCTCCTTTTTTTAAGTTATATAATTTGAGCTCAGTGTCTTTTTGTTGATGTACACTTGTTTGGGCCAGTGAGATGTCGTTGAATATGGGCCGAGTAGTAACGCAATGCCAAACAGGTCAATTATGACTCTCAGGCCGAGCTCTCAAAAGATCCTCAAAAAAAGGTCGGGCTCTCCAAAAAAGAAAGAATAAGGACTCTTAGGCCGACATGTGGGCGCCACTGGTGTTTTCGTGCGCTTGCACGCCGAGAGCATATTGGCGCGTGTTCGAAATTCATGCTACCTTTTCATCCCCAATCTCATGCCCGTCCCCCACCTCTGGAATCTCGATTCCTACTCCAGTTCCCCCAAATCCCCCTCCTATACTCCTTGTACTCAAGCGCACTATCATGTCGCCGGTCAACCCAGATCTCCGAGCCGGAGATCCTGAGGTCCGTCCTGCCTTCGGTCGCTGCATGCTATCACTCAACAGTGGCATGGCGGCGCTTGACGACCAGTTTGTCGAGAAAGTGCTGATGGTAACCATCAATGGTGACTGGCCTCCCGTCTCGCCGGACGACCTTGTCAAAGCTCTTGTAATTGCACATGGCATCTAAATAAGTGACTTGCTCGTCGAAGTCTGTCCGCCACCGGCTGATTTCTTCGTCAGGTTCCGGACAACTTTCGACTGCAGTCGTGTGTTCGAATCTTCCCGGCGTTTGTTCTGCGATGGCGCGCTGGTGAGCTTTGATCGGTGGCACACAAGATGGGGCTCGGTGCCCTTTGAGCTTGTGTTTTTAACAAAGCTTACCTTCCACGCACACACAAGATGGCTGAAAGATGTATTTATGAGCATCGACCAATGGGCCTCTCTCTCTCTCTCTCACACACACACACACCCACACCCACGCACACACACGCACACATGCACAAGTGGGACCTGTTGAATTATTTCTTTGCTCATGACAACTTTTAATTAGGTTCCACTATAATGTAACTTTTTTCTTAAGTTATTAATTGAGCTCAATGACTTCAAAAAGTTGTACAGAAGCCTTGTTTGGGCCTTTCCGGCATCGCTGAATGTGGGCTGAGTAGCCATGTTAGGTTGTACTGTACTACACATGCCTTTTTTTCAACATCAGCAATGCAACTGGGCCGACAGTTGTACACAATATCCGGGTCAACTTGTTACTCTCCGCCCCCGCTGGGGTGTAAACTTTCCTAGGAGGTATGCATTAGGCTTAACAAGAAAATGGACTTTAAGAAATAAAAAATGGGATGTAATTATAATAACTCAGCAATAACTATAAAAATGCACCAAACACGTAATTAGTTTAAAATATATATTATTTTTGGAATTTGAAAATTTTAATTTCATTACTTGTTGCGCGCACAATATTTCGTCGGATTTTAATGTAATACAACTTTATTTTGAAATTATATTTAATCTGACTAGAAGTTTCAGATAAAAATATTTCGGATCCCGTCAAAATGTGGGAAATGTTTTTGAACTCTGTTTTGAGTGGTTGGTTGAAATTATTAATCGTTGTCCTAGCTAGAAGTTGGGTTGTACTTTTAACAAACTGTAAATGGGTTGTAGTATATTCCATTAGAATTAAAAAATGGGCTGTACATTTTTACAAATCGCAAATGGGCTATATGTTCTCTGCCACACACTTGTGGGCCTTCTAAGTTGACGCGTCCCCTAAAAACCTAAGTTGACGCTTTGTCAACAACACACGGTTCTAGCAGCTATGGCCGTTGGATGTCCATCCAACGGATGTCGTGCTTCTTCTTCAATCTCGGATATTCTTGCTTCAGGCGCCCAAAAAATGATTCCCCCTGACATCTGGGGTGCACCATTTCGGAGGCTGACATGTGGGCCTACTAAGTTGACACGTACCAAGGGCTTTGTCAACTTAGTCAATATAAACGATTCTAGCTACAGTGACCGTACGATGTCCATCCAACGGCCGTAGTGCTTCTTGCTACCTCTTGAGCATGCGTTGGTTTTTCCTTTGAAGAGGAAAGGGTGATGCAGCAAAGTAGCGTAAGTATTTCCCTAAGTTTTGAGAACCAAGGTATCAATCCAGTAGGAGGCTCCTCAAAAGTCCCACGCACCTACACAAACAAACAACAACCTCGCAACCAACGCGATAAAGGGGTTGTCAATCCCTTCACGGTAACTTGCGAAAGTGAGATCTGATAGAGATAATAAGATAAGATAAATATTTTTGGTATTTTTATGATATATATTGGAAAATAAAAGATGCAAACAAAAGTAGATGGAAAACTTATATGATAAAAGATAGACCCGGGGGCCATAGGTTTCACTAGTGGCTTCTCTCAAGATAGCATAAGTATTACGGTGGGTGAACAAATTACTGTCGAGCAACTGATAGAAAAGTGCATAGGCATCACGTCCCCAACAAGTAGATCAAAACGATTCTGCATCTACTACCATTACTCCACACATCGACCGACTCCTGCCTGCATCTAGAGTATTAAGTTCATAAGAACAGAGTAATGCAGTAAGCAAGATGACATTATGTAGAGGGATAAACTCGTGCAAAATGATATAAACCCCTTCTTTTTATCCTCGATGGCAACAATACAATACGTGCCTTACTGCCCCTGCTGTCACTGGGAAAGGACACCGCAAGATTGAACCCAAAGCTAAGCACTTCTCCCATTGCAAGAAAGATCAATCTAGAAGGCCAAACCAAACTGATAATTCGAAGAGACTTGCGGAGATAACCAATCATACATAAAAGAATTCAGAGGAGATTCAAATATTTCTCATAGATAAACTTGATCATGAACCCACAATTCATCGGATCTCGATAAACACACCGCAAAAAGAGTTACATCGAATAGATCTCCAAGAAGAGGAAGGAGAACTTTGTATTGAGAATCAAAGAGAGAGAAGAAGCCATCTAGCTAATAACTATGGACCCGAAGGTCTGTGGTAAACTACTCACAACTCATCGGAGAGGCCTTGGAGATGATGTAGAGTCCCTCCGTGGTTGACTCCCCCTCCGGTGGAGTGCCGGCGAAGGCTCCAAGATGGGATCTCGCGGATACAGAAGGCTGCGGCGGTGGAATTTGGTTTTCGTGGTGCTCCTGGATGGTTTCGGGGTACGTATATATATATATATATGAGGAAGAAGTAGGTCGGTGGTTGCTCGAGGGGCCCACGAGGATGGGGGCGCGCCAACCCTTAAAGGGCGCGCCGGGCACCCTCGTGACCGCCTCGCTCGTTGCTTGACGTCCACTCCAAGTCTCCTGGTTTGCATTTGTTCCAAAAAGATCGCTCCCGAAGGTTTGATCCCATTTGGACTCCGTTAGATATTCCTTTTCTTCGAAACACTGAAATAGGCAAAAAACAGCAATTCGGGCTGGGCCTCCGGTTAGTAGGTTAGTCCCAAAAATGATATAAAAGTGTAAAGTAAAGCCCATAAACATCCAAAATAGGTAATATAATAGCATGCAACAATCAAAATTATAGATACGTTGGAGACGTATCAAGCATCCCCAAGCTTAATTCCTGCTCGTCCTCGAGTCGGTAAATGATAAAAAACAGAATTTTTGATGTGGAATGCTACCTAGCATAATTCTCAATATAATTTTCTTTGTTGTGGCATGAATGTTCAGATCCAAATGATTCAAAATAAAAGTTCATATTGACATGATAAACAATAATACTTCAAGCATACTGACAAAGTAATCATGTCTTCTCAAAATATCATGGCTAAAGAAAGCTATCCCTACAATGTCATATAGTCTGGCTCTGCTCTATCTTCATCACACAAAGTATTTAATCATGCACAACCCCGATGACAAGCCAAGAAATTGTTTCATACTTTAGTATTCTCAAACTTTTTCAACTTTCACGCAAATACATGAGCATGAGCCATGGACATAGCACTATATGTGGAATAGAATGGTGGTTGTAGAGAAGACACAAAAGAGGAAGATAGTCTCACATCAACTAGGCGTATTAACGGGCTATGGAGATGCCCATTAATAGATATCAATGCGAGTGAGTAGGGATTGCCATGCAACGGATGCACTAGAGCTATAAATGTATGAAAGCTCAACAAAAGAAACTAAGTGGATGTGCATCCAACTTGCTTGCTCACGAAGACCTAGGGCGTTTTGAGGAAGCCCATCTTTGTAATATACAAGCCAAGTTCTATAATGAAAAATTCCCACTAGTATATGAAAGTGACAACATAGGAGACTCTCTATTATGAAGATCATGGTGCTACTTTGAAGCACAAGTGTGGTAAAAGGATAGTAGCATTGTCCCTTCTCTCTTTTTCTCTCATTTTTTTAATTTGGCCTTTCTCTTTTTTTTGTAAAGTCTGAAGTTTCATCCCGACTTGTGGGGGAATCATAGTCCTCATCATCCTTTCCTCACTTGGGACAATGCTATAATAATGAAGATCATCACACTTTTATTTACTTACAACTCAAGATTACAACTCGATACCTAGAACAAGATATGACTCTATATGAATGCCTCCGGCGGTGTACCGGGATATGCAATGATCCAAGAGTGACATGTATGGAAATCATGATGGTGGCCTTGCCACAAATACGATGTCAACTACATGGTCTTGCAAGAGCAATACGACAATGATGATGTGTGTCATAATAAACGGAACGATGCAAAGTTGCATGGCAATATCTCGGAATGGATATAGAAATGCCATAATAGGTAGGTACGGTGGCTGTTTTGAGGAAGGTATATGGTGGGTGTATGGTACCGGTGAATGTTGCGCGGCACAAGAGAGGCTAGCAATGGTGGAAGGGAGATAGTGTGTATAATCCATGGACTCAACATTAGTCACAAAGAACTCATATACTTATTGCAAAAATCTACAAGTCATCAAAAACCAAGCACTACGTGCATGCTCCTAGGGGGATAGATTGGTAGGAAAAGACCATCGCTCGTCCCCGACCGGCACTCATCAGGAAGACAATCAATAAATAAATCGTGCTCCAACTTCATCACAAAGCGGTTCACCCTATGCGCATGCTATGGGAATCACAAACTTCCACACAAGTATTCCTTAAATTCATAATTACCCCACTTGCATGACTCTAATATCACCATCCTCATATCTCAAAACAATTATCAAGCATCAAATTGATCATAGCATCCAATTCACTTTCTGTGATAGTTTTTATTATACCCAACTTGGATGCTCATCATTCTAGGACCAATTTTGTAACCATAGCAAATACCATGTTGTTCTAAAAGACTCTCAAAATAATATAAGTGAAGCATGAGATATCAACAATTTCTACAAAATTAAGCCACCGCCGTGCTCTAAAAGATATAAGTGAAGCACTAGAGCAAAAATTATCTAGCTCAAAAGATATAAGTGAAGCACATAGAGTATTCTAATAAATTATAAATCATGTGGGTTTCTCCCAAAAGGTGTGTACAGAAAGGATGATTGTGGTAATCTAAAAATAAAAGACTCATATCATACAAGGCGCTCCAACAAAACACATATAATGTGGTGAATAAAAATATAGCTCCAAGTAAAGTTACCTATAGACGAAGACAAAAGAGGGGATGCCTTCCGGGGCATCCCCAAGCTTAGGCTTTTGGTTGTCCTTGAATATATTCGGGTGTCATGGGAATCCCCAAGCTTAGGATCTTTCCACTCCTTATTCTTTAGTCCACCAAATCATTACCCAAAACTTGAAAACTTCACAACACAAAACTCAACAGGAAATCTCATAAGCTATGTTAGTGCAAGAAAGAAAAACCACCACATAAGGTACTGTAATGAACTCATTCTTTATTTATATTGGTGTTAAACCTACTGTATTCCAACTTCTCTATGGTTCATACCCCCCGATACTAGCCATAGATGCATCAAAATAAGCAGACAACACACTAAAAACAGAATCTGTTAAAAACAGAACAATCTGTAGCAATCTATAACTTTTGAATACTTATGGAACTCCAAAAATCCTACCAAAATAGGACATCCTAGGAAATTTGTATATTGATCTATAGAAAAAATAATCAACGCAAAAGCACGTTTCTGTGATTTATTGAATTTTTCTAGTGCGCGCAAAGTTTCTGTTTTTCAGCAGAATCAAATTAACTATCACCGTAGGTTATCCTATAGGTTCTACTTGGCACAAACACTAATTAAAAGATAAAACGACATCTTACCAGAGGCTAGATTAATTATTTATTATTAAACAGGAAAAAAGCAAGGAACAAAAATAAAATTGGGTTGCCTCCCAACAAGCGCTATCGTTTAACGCCCCTAGCTAGGCATAAAAGCGAGAATAGATCTAAGCATTGCCATCTTTGGCATTCAATTCATAAGTGGCTCGCATAATAGATTCATAAGGTAATTTAATTTTCTTTCTAGGAAAGTGTTCCATGCCTTTCCTTAACGGAAATTGGAATCTAATATTTCCTTCCTTCATATCAATAATTGCACCAATCGTTCTAAGGAAAGGCCTACCAAGAATAATAGGGCATGAAAGATTGCAATCTATATCAAGAACGATAAAATCTACGGGCACATAATTCCTATTTAAACAATAAGAAAATCATTAATCATTCCCATAGGTTTCTTAATTGTGGAATCTGCAAGGTGCAAATTTAAAGAGCAATCATCAAATTCATGGAAACCTAGCACATCACATAAAGTTTTCGGAATCGTGGAAACACTACCACCCAAATCACACAAAGCATAGCATTCGTGATCTTTAATTTTAATTTTTATAGTAGGTTCCCACTCATCATAAAATTGTCTAGGTATAGAAACTTCCAAATTAAGTTTTCCCTCATAAGATTGCATCAAGGCATCAACGATATGTTTAGTAAAAGCTTTATTCTGGCTATAAGCATGAGGAGAATTCAACACGGATTGCAACAAGGAAATACAATCTATTAAAGAACAATTATCATAATTAAATTCCTTGAAATCCAAAGTAGTGGGTTCATTGCTATGTAAAGTTTTAATCTCTCCAATCCCACTTTTACCAATTTTAGCATTAAGATCAAAATACTCCAAATCATTGGGACGCCTTTTAACTAAAGTTGATTCACCTACAGTCCCATCATTATTAAGATTCATATTGCAAAACAGGGATTTAATAGGAGACACATCAATAACTTTTAGATCTTCATCATTAGTTTCATGGAGACTAGAAGAACACGCTCTTACAAAGCAATCTTTCTTAGCATGCAACCTAGCGGTTCTTTATTTGCACTCATCAATGGAAATTCTCATGGCTTCGAGAGATTCATTGATATCATGCTAAGGTGGAATAGATCTAAGCTTCAAAGAATCAACATCAAGAGAAATTCTATCCATGTTCCTAGCCAATTCATCAACTTTAAGCAATTTTTCTTCAAGCAAAGCATTGAAATTATTTTGAGAATTCATAAATTCTTTAACACTAATCTAAAAATCAGAGGGCATCTTATTAAAATTTCCATAAGAATTGTTTTAGGAATTATCATAATTATTAGAGGAATTACTAGGAAATGGCCTAGGATTAAAGTTTCCTCTATAAGTGTTGTTACCAAAATTATTCCTACCAACAAAATTCACATCCATAGATTCATTATTATTCTCAATCAAAGTAGACAAAGGCATATCATTAGGATCAATAGTGGCACTCTTAGTAGCAAACAATTTCATAAGTTCATCCATCTTTCCACTCAAAACATTAATTTCTTTTATAGCATGAACTTTTTTACTAGTAGATATTTCGGTGTGCCATTGAGAATAATTAACCATAATATTATCAAGGAGTTTTGTAGCTTCTCCTAAAGTGATTTCAATAAAAGTGCCTCCCGCGACCGAATCTAAAAGATTTCTAGAAGCAAAATTCAATCTGGCATAAAAGTTTTGTATGATCATCCATAAATTCAAACCATGAGTAGGGCAATTGCGAATCATTAATTTCATTCTTTCCCAAGATTGGGAAACATGCTCATGATCAAGTTGTTTAAAATTCATAATATCGTTTCTAAGAGAGATGATCTTAGTGGGAGGAAAATATTTAGAGATAAAAGCGCCTTTGCACTTATTCCAAGAATCAATACTATTTTTAGGCAAGGATGAAAACCAAGTTTTAGCATGATCTCTAAGTGAAAACGGAAATAACTTCAATTTAACAATATCATTATACGTATCTTTCTTCTTTTGCATATCACACAAATCAACAAAGTTGTTTAGATGAGTAGCGGCATCTTCACTAGGAAGGCCGGAGAATTGGTCTTTCATAACAAGATTCAACAAAGCAGCATTGATTTCACAAGATTCAACGTCATTAAGAGGAGCAATCAGAGTGCTAAGGAAATCATTATTATTGGTATTGGAAAAGTCACACAATTTGGTATTATCTTGCACCATCATGACAAGCAATCCAACACACAAGCACACAAAAGGCAAGCGAAAGAGAGAGGAGAACGGGAAAGAGAGGGTGAATAAAACGGCAAGGGTGAAGTGGGGGAGAGGAAAACAAGAGGCAAATGGCAAATAATGTATTGCGAGGGAGATGAGTTTGTGAAGGGTACTTGGTATGTCTTGAATTTAGCGAAGACCTCCCCGGCAACGGCGCCAGAAATCCTTCTTGCTACCTCTTGAGCATGCGTTGGTTTTTCCCTTGAAGAGGAAAGGGTGATGCAGCAAAGTAGCATAAGTATTTCCCTCAGTTTTGAGAACCAAGGTATCCATCCAGTAGGAGGCTCCTCAAAAGTCCCACGCACCTACACAAACAAACAACAACCTTGCAACCAACGCGATAAAGGGGTTGTCAATCCCTTCACGGTAACTTGCGAAAGTGAGATCTGATAGAGATAATAAGATAAGATAAATATTTTTGGTATTTTTATGATATATATTGGAAAATAAAAGATGCAAATAAAAGTAGATGGAAAAGTTATATGATAAAAGATAGACCCGGGGGCCATAGGTTTCACTAGTGACTTCTCTCAAGATAGCATAAGTATTACGGTGCGTGAACAAATTACTGTCGAGCAATTTATAGAAAAGTGCATAGTTATGAGAATATCCAGGCATGATCATGTATATAGGCATCACGTTCACAAAAAGTAGATTGAAATGATTCTGCATCTACTACTATTACTCGACACGTCGACCGACTCCTGCCTGCATCTAGAGTATTAAGTTCATAAGAACAGAGTAACGCATTAAGCAAGATGACATGATGTAGAGGGATAAACTCATGCAATATGATATAAACCCCATCTTTTTATCCTCGATGGCAACAATACAATACGTGCCTTGCTGCCCCTGCTGTCACTGGGAAACGGCACCGCAAGATTGAACCCAAAGCTAAGCACTTCTCCCATTGCAGGAAAGATCAATCTAGTAGGCCAAACCAAACTAATAATTCGAATAGACTTGAAAAGATAACCACTCATACATAAAAGAATTCAGAGGAGATTCAAATATTTCTCATACATAAACTTGATCATAAACCCACAATTCATCGGATCTCGACAAACACACCGCAAAAAGAGTTACATCGAATAGATCTCCAAGAAGAGGAAGGAGAACTTTGTATTGAGAATCAAAGAGAGAGAAGAAGCCATCTAGCTAATAACTATGGACCCGAAGGTCTGTGGTAAACTACTCACAACTCATCGGAGAGGCCTTGGAGATGATGTAGAGGCCCTCCATGGTCGATTCCCCCTCCGGCGGAGCACCCACAAAGGCTCCAGGATGGGATCTCGCGGATACAGAAGGTTGTGGCGGTGGAATTAGGTTTTCGTGGTACTCCTAGATGGTTTCAGGGTACGTAGATATATATAGGAGGAAGAAGTGAGTCGGTGGACGCTCGAGGGCCCCACGAGGGTGGGCGGTGTGCACACCCTTACAGGGCGCGCCGGGCACCCTCGTGACCGTCTTTCTCGTTGCTTGACGTCCACTCCAAGTCCCTTGGTTTGCATTTGTTCGATAACGATCGCTCCCGAAGGTTTCATCCCGTTTGGACTCCGTTTGATATTCCTTTTCTTCAAAACACTGAAATAGGCAAAAAAACACCAATTCGGGCTGGGCCTCCGGTTAGTAGGTTAGTCCCAAAAATGATATAAAAGTGTAAAGTAAAGCCCATAAACATCCGAACAGATAATATAATAGCATGGAACAATCAAAAATTATAGATACGTTGGAGACGTATCACTTCTTCAACCTCTGGTCTTCTTGCTCCAGCCGCCCAAAGCAGCGCTGGTCGTGCCGCATGCTCCTGCCTCCTGTGGCCGGCTGTGCTACCGCGGAGGCCTCACTGCCCCCTACTATTCCCACCGCTGGCCAGGCCCTGCGGCAACGGCAGCCTCACACCACAGCCGAACCAGTGAACTCTCGTACTCCTCTCCGCGCGGGTTTCCACTTCCGCCGTCATCCCTGGCTCCGCCTCGTCCCCTTCCTAGGCCTCGCCATCGTCCACCGCCCTGGTGCTCTCGGCGCGGAGTGGTCAACATGGTCAAGGAACGACTTCCATCGTATGTGGACTGTACATGGAGAGGCTCATAGCTGGGTCCACAGCTGCAGCAAGGAAGTGCCTCCATATTACGCGGAAAATAATGATTCCTCCACCCGACAGCATGGACCCACGATCGGGCCACCATATTTCATGAAAAAACATTTCCCCCTGATTGCTGGGACCTACCAGCTACATGTTCGCACGCAAGGAAGTGCGTCCATATTAAGGGCAAAAAAAAATGATTCGCCTCCTGACTGCTCGGACCCACCATCTACATCTTCGCACGCAAAGAAGTGCCTGACAGTTGGGACCCACCTGGTCGAAGCGTATGTAGCATTGTCATTCTGGTCGCGAACGTGTACGTACATACTTGTCGATGTAGAGGCACACACGTGTCGTAGTAGAGGCGTGCACGTGTCGTAGTAGAGGCGCGCACGTGCCGTAGTAGAGGCGCGCACATAGCATGTACACGTACGTATAGCGGTCAGGGTGCAAGATAGAAAATACGGCAACGTACGTACATACGGGTGGGGTCTCGAACGCCTACTCGCACATACGTATGGCCAGGGCTCGTGTACATGGCTGAGTCGGAACGGAGAAACAATCTCGTAGTCGTGTTCATGGGGAGGCAACGGAATGCGTCGTGTTCATCGGGAGGCAACGGAATGCGTCGTGTTCATCGGGAGGCAACGGAATGCATGGGAGCCAACCGGCTTGGATGGAATAGCCGATGGAAACGAGGCCTGACGTATCGCAGAACGGAGGAAACAACCTTGTCTTCGACCGGCCATGTTCAAAACGGGATCCTGTTGGTCGGGAGGGGTCTGGCGTACTGCAAAATGGAGGAAACGGACTTGTGTTGGACCTCCTACGGTCGAAATAGAGTCCTGTTGATCGGGAGGGGTGTGGCGTACCGCAAAATGGACGAAACAGACTTGTGTTGGAGCACTAGATCGAAATGGAGGTCCTATTCATTGGGAGGGGTGTGGTGTACCGCAAAACGGGACTCCACATGATACTGTTCATCTCCACCGTCAACCTCCTCCAGCCTCCACGGGCTACTATTCATCCACCGTCGACCTCCTCCAGCCTCCACCTACGATTGTTCATCCACGGGATCCTGTTTATCCAGCCAAATAGAGTTGATGTAGATGCCCTCCATGCTCGAGTCCCCCTTCAGCAGGATGCTGAAAAAGGCCCCAAGATGGGATCTCACGAGTACAGAAGGTTACGACGGCAGAAAAGTATTTTGGTGGTCACTTCTGGTCGTTTGGGAATAATTGTGAATTTATAGGGCTGAGAGGGAGGTCGGTGGACTCCTAGGGGGCACAAGCCAGGGGGCATGCCCCGCCCCCTAGGGCGCGTCTTGACGGCTTGTGGAGCCCTCGGGACACTTCTGACTTCATCTCCAAGTTCCGTGGATGTCTTGGTCCAAGAAAAATCATCACGAAAATTTTATTCCGTTTGGACTCCTTTGATATTCCTTTTCTGTAGAACTCAAAAAAAAAAGAAAGAAAAAACAAAAACTGGCACTGGGCTCTAGGTTAATAAGTTAGTCCCAAAAATACTATAAAATAGCATATTAATGCATATAAAACATCTAAAACGGATAATGTAATAGCATGGAACAATTAGAAATTATAGATATGTTGGAGACGTATCAAGCATCCCCGAGCTTAATTCCTGCTCGTCCTCGAGTAGGTAAATGATAAAAACAAAAAAATTGATGTGGAATGCTACCTAACATATTTCTCTATGTAATTTTCTTTATTGTGGCATGAATATTCAGATCCATAAGATTCAAAACAAAAGTTTAATATTGACATAAAAACAATAATACTTCAAGCATCCTAATAAAGCAATCATGTCTTCTCAAAATAACATGGCAAAAGAAAGTTATCCCTACAAAATCATATAGTCTGGCCAGGGCCGGGCTGGCAAAATCCAGGGCCCTGTGCGAAAAAACAATGGGGCCCTATCTCGTTAAGATAATGAACTAACAAGCAGAAAAAATTGCTGGGAAAACTAACAAGCAATTATAATGCGTATATATATATCTCACGGGAAAAATTTATAATGTAAATAATATAATGTCACTATTTTGCAATTAGACGAATCATCTAACTCACCTAGTTTTGGGTCCTATCCGGTTGAACTGCTATACTTTGTATCTTTAATGAATGAGGTAAGAACCAATCTCTCATGAAGTAATGATCCCTGTCAACAAGTTATTTAAGAAATTAAGAATTAGAATTTAGGAGTATTAACTGGAGGATTCGCTAAGCACCTGGAGTTGGTCAGCCGGTCACAGATTGATCCGACGAGACGACGAGTCTAAAAATTACGAGAGGAAGCAACGATAGCGGCCTGAATCTGATCGCTTTGATGAGGCAAAGTGACGACCGACAAGACGATCTCGTCTCCTTTTTTCGTCTCCTGACTCCTGTAGCGGCACCAACAGGATAGTTGTTGGACTGTTGGTTTCCCATTGAGGCGACCCCGATTGACTGGTATAGCGACCCCGACCCACGATCATGTTTCCATCGCTAGAGAGCAGTTTCCTTTTTTTCTTTGGGAAAGATCAATCGAGTCAAGCGACAAGCCGACGAGGTCCAGCGCTCGCCTCGACTCAGGCCCAACTCTAGCAGCTGGGGGCCTAGTGTGGCAGCTGCTACAATTTTTTCAGAATTACTAGGCCTATTTAAAAATTTGGGGCCTCCAAAATTATGGGCCCTATGCGGGCCGCACATTTGGCACCACTATGGGCCTGGCCCTGGGTCTGGCTATGCTCCATCTTCATCACACAAAGTATTAAATCATGCACATCCCCGATGACAAGCCAAGCAATTGTTTCATACTTTTGATGTTCTCAAACTTTTTCAAATTTCACGCAATACATGAGTGTGAGCCATGGATATAGCACTATAGGTGGAATAGAATATGGTGGTTGCGGAGAAGACAAAAAGAAGGAGATAGTCTCACGTCAACTAGGCGTATCAATGGGCTATGGAGATGCCCATCAATAGATATCAATGTGAGTGAGTAGGGTTTGCCATGCAATGGATGCGCTAGAGCTATAAGTGTATGAAAGCTCAAAAAGAAACTAAGTGGGTGTGCATCCAACTCGCTTGCTCACAAAGACCTAGGGCGATCTGAGGAAGCCCATCATTGGAATATATAAGCCGAGTTATATAATGGAAAATTCCCACTAGTATATGAAAGTGACAACATATGAGACTCTCTATCATGAAGATCATGGTGCTACTTTGGAGCACAAGTGTGGTAAAATGATAGTACCATTGTCCCTTCTCTCTTTTCTCTCATTTCTTTGTTTGGGCTCTTTGGTGTGATGCCTGGATAATTAAGCTACAGTAACCATCTACTAATGTTGCCACGTCACCACGATTACTGTTGATAGTCTCGCGATGGTTCAAAACCCGTTCAAATTCAAATTTAAAATAAATTCAAACTATAAAAGTCTTCAATTGTCAAACTAAAATATTCAAAAGGTGGTGAGTAATCCATAGGTAATTATGGTGGTGAAATCAACTTTTTGTAAAGTATTTATGTGGTCTAAAATAATTTAAACACGGGCCAGTTATTTATTAAAATGCATTTTCAGAATGGTAGAAATCCCCAAACTATCTTATTTGCCCCCAAACCTTTTTGTGACATCAGCCTATATTACTTTACTAATTTTAGAACATGTATTGTTTTTACTAAGACTAAAATGGTTTAGAAAATAAATAGAAAACATGGGTTGAAATAGAAGGAAAGAAAAAAAAGTAGGGCCTTCCTCCCCCTTGGGCCGTTTAGCCCATCTAGGCATCCAGGCCACCAGGCCCCCCCCCCAAGAAACCCTACATCAAACCCCACCTCCCCTCCCCGGAACGAGATCCTCTGACTTAGGAAGTTCTACTGCCGAGGGACGTTCTTCGCGCTGCACCGTCCATCATCCATCGAACGATACGAGCAGAAACTAGCATGCGCCAGCTTTCTCGCTCGGGTGGAAACAGGAGTAAGCGGCCCATCGGCCCAGTCCGACGCTACATCGCCTCACTCAATCGCCATCATCGTCTGTCAGGACCCCGACTCAATGCCACATCGATCTAGCATGTAACACCTCATATCACTTTGCAGCCTCACGCACGGTATTCCCATGGGTGTCGTCTTACCTTTGCCCGGGGCCGTTTGCACCTTTTGGCACACGTATATGATAGTGTCGCTAGCATCCATATGGTAAAGAGCCCGGGCTGACATGGCTAGTCGTAAACCCCAAAGTGGCACAGACTTACAGGGACAGGCATCCATGACCCAGCATCGAACGTGTCGGTCATCAGCAAGTGAATCCGGGCCGTAGCACTGGGCTAACAGGACTCCGGTAAACCGGGCTGTAGCGGGCTAACAGGACTCCGGTATCCATCGCGTGACATTTCCCCGAAGGGACAGACACAGGAACGAAGAAGGACACATGCCAGCCAGCCTAAGTGTTCCGGAGCAGTAGCAAGCTACCAAGGCCCAGTGGAGACACTAGGAGACATTTCCCGGTAAGAGAGGCTACTAAGAATAAACAACTAGATAGTCAGATCCCACACATACCAAGCATTTCAATCATACACACAATATGCTCGATATGTGCAAATACAACAAGGCATCACTACATGACTCTATGACACCAGTACTTTATTTAAGGCTCAGAGAGCCATACATATCATACACACAAGTACGGGTCACACGACCCAGCACTCAAGTCATACAGACATACAAGCCAACAGCGAAAGTAACTTGTCTGAGTACAGACAACTAGTAAAATAAAAGAGGCTTGGGAAAGCCTGGCTATACTACGTGGTCCTTCACAAGCTCAGGGTCACCACCTGGGCCTCAGTCTACTCATCGATGTCAACGTCTACGAAGAACCCATCAGAAGGGGTTGCAGCGTCTTCCGAAAAATGTAAATTAAAGCAACATGAGTACAAAGGTACTCAGCAAGACTTACATCAGATCCTACATACATGCACATTATCAAGAAGGGTTGGTGGGGTTATTGCAGCAAGCCAGCTTTGACTCTTGGCTAAGCTATCCTACGATACACCAACTTGAAATGGTTTTGCACACACGAGTCCTCTACTCACCATTCCAATACACCACCGAGAATCCACCTCCGTCATCCTACAGAGGAGCCATCCTCGGCACTCACGCTTATCTTGAGATTTTTAGTAGTATCCATTCACTTGTCTATGAACTGTATAAGCAACCAAGTAGTCCTTTACCGCGAACGCGGCTATTCGAATAGATAATGTTAACCCTGCAGGGGTGTACTTCTTCATACACGCTCTCACCACTTACCGCCGTTTACACGACATGTACTCGGCAACCTTCAAGCGGAAGCCCAACGTGGGTGTCGGCCATGACCTACCTAAACACCTAAGTCTCTAATCCAGGTTTATCGCCTATTCAGGTTCCATCCGCAGGGAGTCCGGCCGAGGTTTCCCATACGGCCCCGAACGATGTGTATAGGGTTCCCGAGATACCTAACGGGTATTCGGTACACCCGGCCACGTACCTACCGCATCACAGCCCACCCCTACGGTCAGCGCTGTCCACGGCCTCCAGTAGGCTACAAACACGAGAAACTACTTACAACTCCTGGACAGAGGACTAAGGTGAGTAAGAAGCCGAGAGGGTCCATTGGTTTCGGGCCCAATGCATGGTAGTAGCTGATTCTTAAATCACACATAGAGATATCAGTGCTTAAGGACGGCTTCAATGAAACAACCCACCATGTACTCCTACATGGCCTTTCATCGATACCTTTACCGAATCGTGTTCACCACATCACTCTCCTTACCGGCATGATCATTTCACTCTAGCCCATCACCTAGATGAACTAGACCTGACACGACTCTAAGCATAGCAGGCATAGCAAGGTAGGAACAACACATACATATGGCTCAAACAACTCCTACACATGCTAGTGGGTTTCATATAGTTATTGTGGCAATGACAGGTCATGCAGAGGAAATGGGTTCAACTACCGTAGCACACAGCAGTTTGAAACGCGTTCTCTTAATGCAGTAAAAGAGAGCAGGAGCGAGAACATGGGATTGTATCGATATGATCAAATGGTTGGTTGCTTGCCTGATGGGTCGATGCACTGATATTGTTCTTCGTTAGGGTAATCGTGGTACTCCTCGGAGGCAGAACCTGCCGCAAAGAGCACCGATACACAACATTACCAAACAATATGCAACAATATGATGCATGCATGAAACAGGGCAATATGAGTGTGTTGGGCTAATGCAACTAAAGCCAGAAGGGTTTGAACCATTTTGGAACCAAAGATTCAAGTTTCAAACTCATACCTGGCCCTTATAAGTGCTTAATCTAGTTCTGATCTAAACATCAGGTTAGCTTGCTTAAACATGCATGAAACCAGTACAGATGGATAGTTTGGATTTTTCTGATCATTTTTCATATATAAAACTTTGCATTTGGAGTTATGGTTGATTTACTATGAATTTTTGAAGTTTGGGGTATTTTTTGGAATTTATAAATCATTCTGGATTTATTTTAATTCCAGAAAAGGATTATGTGACACCCCAAAAATTTGGCCTTGTTTTATTTAAAATTTTTGCCAGGAATTAAAACTTTAGATTTCTGAGCTCTATTTTTGATTTTTAATCATTTCCTTCCCTGTTATGATGAGTTTTTCCCAGAGAGAAAACTTTTCAATTATGTTGTTGGACTTGTTTAACCTCTCAAGAAAAACTTTGCTGTTATCAGTGTAACTAATTAAATAATTAAATTGCTTGATCTTTACTTTCTTGAAAATGGTTTTTCAAGGTTATCTGACCATATTTGAACTACAACCATTTGATGGACTCACTTAAAATTTCCACAAAAATTTGGAGATGTCATGTGATGTTTTTGATTAACTTTTATGCAAAAATATATTTCATTCATAAAATATTTTGAGCCCTGCACTTAATTTTTCTTCTCTGGTCAAAGTGCATTTTGCACTACAACCTATTTAAATATTTCTTTAAAACTTCTACCAAAATTAAGGGAGGTCAGTAGGAGCATATTATTTCACTTTGTGCAAAAACCTATTAATGTTCTTTGAAAAATTTGAGTGGATCAACCTCATTTCCATTCTGGTCCAATTTGAGGATTTGTACAGCAGCCACCATTTTAGTTGCTCCTATACCCTTGATTATTTCTCCTACTTGTAGTCCCCCATGTTAAACCCTTAAGTACAAGAGCATGCACCTTTTGGATCATTTTTGGTTCATGAAATAATGTCATTTATTTCCTGTCCAGAATTGGGGTTTTGTAAAACCTGCACTAGCAAGTTTCCCCTTTTGTCCAACTAACCACACCACCCTCTTATTCTTCTAAAGAGACCCCCATCTGGAGTTTTTGGCCACTCCAAGAAATGCCTAAGTGCCCTTGGCATTTTGTCAAACACCTGGTATGCATGATCAGTTTTGTCATGATTTTTGTTTTGCACTGTGACCTTGCACCTCTGATCAAACTAGCATGTCCACTAGCATCTCAACTAGCCCTAGACTAGAACTGCTAATCCTCAGCTCCAACCAAGCCATCTGGCAGGCCACGGCATTTCGCCGAACGGATGGTGGGCGTGCTCTGGGCGCGCCCAGAGCGTGCATTTGGCACGCTAGTGCGCTCGTGCCGCCGCGTCTAGCCCCGCACCCGTTCCGACTCGTTCCGGCCCTTGGCCAATAGCTGCTAGCACGCCACGTATCCCCGCACCGCCACGCCACCCCGACCACCCCTGGCACCCCACAGCGCCGCCACCAGAACCCTCTTGGTGGCATGCCCGCGGCCGCATCCACCACCGCCATGGGCAGCACCGCCCCGACCACCACAGCGCGCCAGCTCGCCTCCTTGGACAGTGGAGCTTTCGTCGGTAGCTCCTGGAGCCGACCAACCACCGCCACGTCGCCCTGCAACACAGTAGGGCGGTTCGCCGGCAAACTTATCCCCGGCCGCCGCAAACCGACATGGCCACGCTATAAAAAGGGACCCCGAGCCCCTCTGAGCATGCACGCACCCTCAGGCTACCCTCATGGCACCCCCATAGCCCGCAATCGTCTGGGAAACGTCGTCTTCCTCATCTCCGGCAACCACGGCCGCCGCCACTGCCTCGTTCACTCCGGCGCCACCAGGGCCTCCCCCTCCCTAAACTCTACACCAGGAGCTTCCTCTCCCTCCCGTGAGCAGATCCCCCTATTCAATTTGGTTCGGGAGCCATCGCCGCCACAAAACCACTTTTCTCCCGAGGCTCCCTCCGCCGCGAAGCTCACCGCCGATGACTTCTTCCACCACTGTCGACCCCTCGACCACCGGGAGAAACGTCCCAGCCGTGCGGATCCATCTCCGCCCTCCAGAGGCCGCGAGGAGCCGCCGCTCGCCGACGTTGGTCGCCGGAGTCCCGCCTCCGCTCGGGACAAAGGAAGAAGGAGGAGGGCGGACTGGTCAAACCTGACCAGTGGGCCCCTTGGACCCACTGTCAGTGACCCTGCGCCTATCCACGTCAGTTAAGTGAAGACGTATTAACCCCAGTACGTCTCCCGTTTTCGAAGACGTATTCTGCCGAAACGTTTTCTTTTCTGTTTTATTTTAAAAACAGTTTTGACCATAACTTTGACTGGCTATAACTTTTTAAATATAAATCCAAATGAGTTGATTCTTTTTCCTACCTTCTTCAAATTTGGTCTAGTTTATTTTAAGATTTATTTGAAAAAATTTCAAACAACTTTTTGGTTCTGTTTTTGAAATATGTGTTAATTCAAATATATTTTTAAATAGGATTTTGGGAGAGAGAAGAAGCTTTCAAAAGTTTTGGAGTGCACCCTGCCTTTCCACACATTGAAGGCAAGCATTCTGAACCTCGGCATAATGTTTTGGTGTGATCATTGATGCATTTATAACACCACCGCGTTTCGAAGGACTTGTTATTTCATGTGATATGATCATATGCATGGGTGCATGTTATTGATTTCCATGCTGTTGGAAACGAACATACTTGTGATGATAATCACCCTCATATGCCTTGAATGCATACCGGCAGAAAACCGTGAAAAACCTCTGCCTTGGGTAGGTATGAGTTTGTCACCGGTCTCCGTCGGGACGGTTATGTCTGATATGGCATGGCAAGGTGATATGAGCGGTGACCCTGTTGGATGGATTATATTTGTTATACTAATCATGCAGGGAATACTTTAACCTCCTGAGTCGACCGTAGATCGAGTCTTGTTCCAGTAACCCCCATACTTGTTTCGTACTACCACTCGTCTCTACAGCAAGTAGAGTACGGTTCAGTAAGTTGTCAACCTCTTTCTAGCACACACCGTACAGAGAGGCCATGGTGGAAGATACTGGTTGTAACCGGTAGGCAGGCCACCTGGTCCGGGAGCATGGGTGTTTCCGGTTGGTACCGAGAGGGGAGGCCACCCCTTAGAGCGCGCGATATAAATTTGATCCCATGCTACGCGAGGTTGTAGCCTCCCCACTTAGAGTTTGCTTAACAGGTGTCGTGGGTGATTCCAGACACGTGTGTGATAAGCTGGTGTGTGCAAGTTAGGTGTGTTTTCAACAAAAAGACCGTAGACGGAATTAGTCTCGGTGGACTAAAGAAATCCGTTACTCGTGGGTAAAGAGTACACCCTCTGCAGAGAATAAACCTATTCGAATAGCCGTGTCCTTGGTTAAGGATTACAGTCTGGGATGGGTCAAGTGTCGGTCTTAGTGTCGGTCTTCGGAGATGAAACTGTTAACCAGAAAATGGAATTACTACTCGAGACTTGTGATATCTATGATTATTATTATTTTTGACTAACCCGTGATATTATTGTTATTACCAAGTATCTCTGGGATGGTTCTACCTCCGGGATATTCACTATGATTGTTTATTTTAAAGCCCTTTATGTGGTGTCGCTAAGACGCCCGACTGTGGCATTTCTTTTAGAGCCCTTTATGTGGCGTCGCTCAGACGCCCGACTGTGGCATTTCTTTTAAAGCCCTTTATGTGGCGTCGCTCAGATGCCCGACTGTGGCATTTCTTTTAAAGCCCTTTATGTGGCGTCGCTCAGACGCCCGACTGTGGCATTCCTTTTAAAGCCCTTTATGTGGCGTCGCTCAGACGCCCGACTGTGGCATTTCTTTTAAAGCCCTTTATGTGGCGTCGCTCAGACGCTCGACTGTGGCATTCCTTTTAAAGCCCTTTATGTGGCGTCGCTCAGACGCCCGACTGTGGCATTACTTGATTATTTGTTTCATAAGTTTTTATACTACCATGTTATTGCAAATTTATAAATAACTTGCTTGCACGCATCAGAGTCTCATTTATCTATTGTGACTGACGTCATGAGCATAAAAATATTTTTTAGCACATCATTGTTATATTATACCTGTGTTCATAATGTTTGCGAGTACATTCAAAGTACTCACTGGCTTGTCCCTGGCTATTGTCTTGGCCAGATTTTCTTGCACGGAGAGGAGTGACGCGTTGACAGCCCCGGAACCTAAGCAATGGAGATAGCAGCCTCGCGAAGATAGGAGTTAACCTGGTCAGCTGTTCCCGTGGGAAATGGAGTCCCATAGACACTGATGTTTCACAACCCGCTTCCGCCATCAACCACTAGAAACCATTTGTTGTACTCACAGGCCAGAATGGTCTTGTACTACATATTTTATATTTTGCTTGGAATTTCTGTATCAAGTTGGAGCCTCATCAGCTAACAGTAATCCTGGGGCTGATGAGCACGACGGTCTTTTCTGGAAATTTATTACCCAGAAAAACCGGTCGTGACAGGCTTGGTATCAGAGCCAGGCTGACAATTGGCTAATCCTATCTTAGCCCGGTCAATAAACTTAGGCAAACCAACCCACCAGACCTCAACCAAACCCCAGCCAAGCTTCTCGTGCAAGATAGCCACACAGTGACCCAACACCTTTTGGCAGTCGGTGCCCAACCTATCAACCGAACCTGTCGCTCATGCGCCAGTGACCGGCCCCTAAATAGTCCTCTCTCGCAAGCGTTCGAAGGAAGATTCCGTCCCCTTTTTCCTATAAAAAGGGCGCGCTAACACCAAACCAGCACCGCACAGCCGCTACCCCAAACCGAGCCACAATGCCTGGCCCTGTCGTGCACAACGAAACCACAGCAACCCACCTTGGAGGTTTTGTGACCATCCTCGCAAACCTCACCCGTCGTGCCTACGCGTCAGAAGAGCCACCAGAATATGTTGTGTATCAAGGACCCATGAGCGGTGAAGACCGCCAATTCTGGGCCACTGTGCACATTTACGGTAGGAGTCTAGCACCCGAGCGTCCCTACCGATTCACCGGAAGGACAACTTCCTTTGAGCCACAGGCCATCCAGCTAGCCGCTCGAGAGGCTATAGTTCATCTCAGGCACTTGTCGCCTAGAGTTAACTGTCGCTCGTTCCACTACTACCCCAGACGAGAAGGGTATGGTAGACCACCCCAAGTCGCCAATGGAGACCACGAGACGGACCCCGCATTGTTGCACCTAGTGCGCTATGTAAGTGCACTAGAGGCACTGTTGGACCAGATCACCATTGATCTAATAGCAGCTCGTGGAGAGCTGGTTCGTCGAGCCCCGGCGAGAGAAGAAAACGAGCCCAACACCGACAACCCAGTCGTGCTGTTTGGACAACCGATCGAGACCCCGAGATCTGCCCCAACCATCAGCCAAGGTGCTGCGATAACCCCAGAGGTGCTTCGTCGCATTTTGGGAGCACACTCCAACAGGGTTGTGGCCAACAATCCCCGTGATGGTCATTCTCACTACCCCGACCCTGCAGTTCCTCCGCCATCTCCGACTAATCCCGGCAGGGAGACACGTGGAGAAGCCTCGGCATCCACCAGGCACGCCCGTTTAGACATAAACGAAGTAGACTAAGCAGTATGAGTAGCACCAAGTTTCAGTGTATCATCGCTTTGTAATCATGCGACCGCGTATATTAACGCAGCCTATCTTTGTGCCTCTGTTTTAATAATAGCCTTGCCTGTTTGGTCAGCGCATAGCTGCATATTCTTCCCAGCACAACTACCAAAACCAACCCGACGACAACCACAGTAACACGTCTCCTTATGAGATATGTGTATCTCTGACACTGACCCGACCTTTGGAGCCAAGCTGGCAAATTTATTACCTTTCACCACGGTAAAAATGATCCAGCTCCATTGCTATATAAAGGCCACCTTGTGACCTTACCTAGCAACCCCACCTTGTGCACAACACTCACGCTTTTTCTGTCATGCCGAACCCCAGCATTCATCTGAGAACCCTAGATGCAACCCCAGGTAGCTTTGTCAAAATATTGTGGGATTTTACCCGCAGTACCATGGGTTCTACCCAGCCACCCCAGTACGAGCTGTTCAAATCAAGGATCACCCCATCCACCTCGGAATATTGGGCAGCAGTGCATATTCCTCCTGTAGACCCCAACCAAGATCCAATAGAAGTTTCCTTCGTGGGGAAATCTATGCTAACCCCACACTTGGCCATAGAAGCTGCTGCGAAAGAAGCAATTGCCCGTCTTCGATCCGCAGTACCCTATGCCCGCGAGCGAGGATATTATTACTTTCCGAGTCGTGCAGCACCCGGAGAAGTAACGTCTTTTCCCGGTGGGCGTATTGAGAGAGACCCAGTTCTGGCCAACCTTATCCAGTACATCATAGCTCAAGAGCATTTAAACCAGTGAGTGATGGATTATCTCCAGAGCCTCGCAGATTTAAATCCTCAGGTTGCCATCGGCAGACCACTGAGACCCGACACGGAGAGACGCATACACCGACTGGTCAATCCACTTCCTCCAATAGAAGAGGAGTGTATTCCTTTACCAGAGACATTTTATCAGGACCCCGTTCAGTTACCATTTTCATTTTAGACGTCGCTACTGTATTCGTTCTTTGCAGCATTTATTTATGTGTGTGACTTATGCGTGATACCCTGAGTTTGTACGACGAGTCAATTAATTGGCTTCTACTTATGTGTGTAGTTTTTGTTGTGGTTTATGCTCCCTTAAATTAACTGCTCTTCCCTCGCGAAATCCTGGAGTGAGATTTCTTTTCCCTAATTTGCTACACCTGCCACTTCACGACATGGATTAATTAATTTCACACAGCACCACGAGCAGACTCACAGCCATAATCATTCGGACACATACACTGTTTGCAAAACTTTGCAACGGTGTTACATCCAGCTAATCATCCCCTAACAACAGTAAGCACCCGGCATACTTCATCTACTCCTCATGATCACCACCGCGGAGAACCAACACCCGAGCCGCAGCATCGCAATACTCGTCGAAGATCATCGCGCACAGGAGCACAGAGAGCCCCAGCAGCGTCGCCAACCCTCTGCATATCAGGATCACAAACCAGTCCGGCATCGCCTCCGCCATTAGAGCCTCGACCGAGCTTCTGTAAGCAGAAATGGAGAAAGGAGGAGGAGAAGTGAGGCCAGATGTGAGGAAGAAGAGAGAGGCACCCCGGCCGTTTTTATAGCTCGAGCTCGGTGTACGGTGGGCGAAGTCCACCAACGCCGCTCGTCGCCGATCGCCAGTGTTCGGAGTCGAATCCGCGAGCAGTGCCGACAGCGTGCTAGCCCGCGAGGTGAGTGCACGCTGCACCGGCAGCTAGCACGCCGCGCACTACCACGGTACGGCCTAGATGCCCTACGCATTAGGCATCGCCGGTGGAGAAAGCGCGAGAAAGCACGCGGGAGAGAGGAGGAAGAGAGAGCCAGAGGTAGAAGGAAGAGCCAGTGGGAGAAGAAGAGGCTGACAGTGGGCCCCGGGTCCACCTGTCGGCCAGAGAGAGCACTGTGCTCTCGGGTACGACCAGCGTATATTTAAATTTAGAAGATTATTCTAAATTTTTATCCAACGTAGAAATCACCCGGTTTTGTCCCGAACCGTAGACTTTTCCGCGCAGCGCCAGTATTCACACTGTGGTTTTTCACCACTTATTGCCCTCTCACTGTAGCCATTTTTTTTATTGCGTAAAGTTTTCTTAAAACCGCTTTTAACAAATCTCGAGGACGAGATTTTTCTTAAGGGGGGTAGTATCTGTGACACCCCAAAAATTTGGCCTTGTTTTATTTAAAATTTTTGCCAGGAATTAAAACTTTAGATTTCTGAGCTCCATTTTTGATTTTTAATCATTTCCTTCCCTGTTATGATGAGTTTTTCCCAGAGAGAAAACTTTTCAATTATGTTGTTGGAATTGTTTAACCTCTCAAGAAAAACTTTGCTGTTATCAGTGTAACTAATTAAATAATTAAATTGCTTGATCTTTACTTTCTTGAAAATGGTTTTTCAAGGTTATCTGACCATATTTGAACTACAACCATTTGATGGACTCACTTAAAATTTCCACAAAAATTTGGAGATGTCATGTGATGTTTTTGATTAAATTTTATGCAAAAATATATTTCATTCATAAAATATTTTGAGCCCTGCACTTAATTTTTCTTCTCTGGTCCAAAGTGCATTTTGCACTACAACCTATTTAAATATTTCTTTAAAACTTCTACCAAAATTAAGGGAGGTCAGTAGGAGCATATTATTTCACTTTGTGCAAAAACCTATTAATGTTCTTTGAAAAATTTGAGTGGATCAACCTCATTTCCATTCTGGTCCAATTTGAGGATTTGTACAGCAGCCACCATTTTAGTTGCTCCTATACCCTTGATTATTTCTCCTACTTGTAGTCCCCCATGTTAAACCCTTAAGTCCAAGAGCATGCACCTTTTGGATCATTTTTGGTTCATGAAATAATGTCATTTATTTCCTGTCCAGAATTGGGGTTTTGTAAAACCTGCACTAGCAAGTTTCCCCTTTTGTCCAACTAACCACACCACCCTCTTATTCTTCTAAAGAGACCCCCATCTGGAGTTTTTGTCCACTCCAAGAAATGCCTAAGTGCCCTTGGCATTTTGTCAAATACCTGGTATGCATGATCAGTTTTGTCGTGATTTTTGTTTTGCACTGTGACCTTGCACCTCTGATCAAACTAGCATGTCCACTAGCACCTCAACTAGCCCTAGACTAGAACTGCTAATCCTCAGCTCCAACCAAGCCATCTGGCAGGCCACGGCATTTCGCCGAACGGATGGTGGGCGTGCTCTGGGCGCGCCCAGAGCGTGCGTTTGGCACGCCAGTGCGCTCGTGCCGCCGCGTCTCGCCCCGCACCCGTTCCGGCTCGTTCCGGCCCTTGGCCAATGGCTGCTAGCACGCCACATATCCCCGCACCGCCACGCCACCCCGACCACCCCTGGCACCCCACAGCGCCGCCACCAGAACCCTCTTGGCGGCATGCCCGCGGCCGCATCCACCACCGCCATGGGCAGCACCGCCCCGACCACCACAGCGCGCCAGCTCGCCTCCTTGGACAGTGGAGCTTTCGTCGGTAGCTCCTGGAGCCGACCAACCACCGCCACGTCGCCCTGCAACACAGTAGGGCGGTTCGCCGGCAAACTTATCCCCGGCCGCCGCAAACCGACATGGCCACGCTATAAAAAGGGACCCCGAGCCCCTCTGAGCACGCACGCACCCTCAGGCTACCCTCATGGCACCCCCATAGCCCGCAATCGTCCGGGAAACGTCGTCTTCCTCATCTCCGGCAACCACGGCCGCCGCCACTGCCTCGTTCACTCCGGCGCCACCAGGGCCTCCTCCTCCCTAAACTCTACACCAGGAGCTTCCTCTCCCTCCCGTGAGCAGAACCCCCTATTCAATTTGGTTCGGGAGCCATCGCCGCCACAAAACCACTTTGCTCCCGAGGCTCCCTCCGCCGCGAAGCTCACCGCCGACGACTTCTTCCACCACTGTCGACCCCTCGACCACCGGGAGAAACGTCCCAGCCGTGCGGATCCATCCCCGCCCTCCAGAGGCCGCGAGGAGCCGCCGCTCGCCGGTGTTGGTCGCCGGAGTCCCGCCTCCGCTCGGGACAAAGGAAGAAGGAGGAGGGCGGACTGGTCAAACCTGACCAGTGGGCCCCTTGGACCCACTGTCAGTGACCCTGCGCCTATCCACGTCGGTTAAGTGAAGACGTATTAACCCCAGTACGTCTCCCGTTTTCGAAGACGTATTCTGCCGAAACGTTTTCTTTTCTGTTTTATTTTAAAAACAGTTTTGACCATAACTTTGACTGGCTATAACTTTTTAAATATAAATCCAAATGAGTTGATTCTTTTTCCTACCTTCTTCAAATTTGGTCTAGTTTATTTTAAGATTTATTTGAAAAATTTTCAAACAACTTTTTGGTTCTGTTTTTGAAATATGTGTTAATTCAAATATATTTTTAAATAGGATTTTGGGAGAGAGAAGAAGCTTTCAAAAGTTTTGGAGTGCACCCTGCCTTTCCACACATTGAAGGCAAGCATTCTGAACCTCGGCATAATGTTTTGGTGTGATCATTGATGCATTTATAACACCACCGCGTTTCGAAGGACTTGTTATTTCATGTGATATGATCATATGCATGGGTGCATGTTATTGATTTCCATGCTGTTGGAAACGAACATACTTGTGATGATAATCACCCTCATATGCCTTGAATGCATACCGGCAGAAAACCGTGAAAAACCTCTGCCTTGGGTAGGTATGAGTTTGTCACCGGTCTCCGTCGGGACGGTTATGTCTGATATGGCATGGCAAGGTGATATGAGCGGTGACCCTGTTGGATGGATTATATTTGTTATACTAATCATGCAGGGAATACTTTAACCTCCGGAGTCGACCGTAGATCGAGTCTTGTTCCAGTAACCCCCATACTTGTTTCGTACTACCACTCGTCTCTACAGCAAGTAGAGTACGGTTCAGTAAGTTGTCAACCTCTTTCTAGCACACACCGTACAGAGAGGCCATGGTGGAAGATACTAGTTGTAACCGGTAGGCAGGCCACCTGGTCCGGGAGCAGGGGTGTTTCCGGTTGGGACCGAGAGGGGAGGCCACCCCTTAGAGCGCACGATATAAATTTGATCACATGCTACGCGAGGTTGTAGCCTCCCCACTTAGAGTTTGCTTAACAGGTGTTGTGGGTGATTCCAGACACGTGTGTGATAAGCTGGTGTGTGCAAGTTAGGTGTGTTTTCAACAAAAAGACCGTAGACGGAATTAGTCCCGGTGGACTAAAGAAATCCGTTACTCGTGGGTAAAGAGTACACCCTCTGCAGAGAATAAACCTATTCGAATAGCCGTGTCCTTGGTTAAGGATTACAATCTGGGATGGGTCAAGTGTCGGTCTTGGTGTCGGTCTTCGGAGATGAAACTGTTAACCAGAAAATGGAATTACTACTCGAGACTTGTGATATCTATGATTATTATTATTGTTGACTAACCCGTGATATTATTGTTATTACCAAGTATCTCTGGGATGGTTCTACCTCCGGGATATTCACTATGATTGTTTATTTTAAAGCCCTTTATGTGGTGTCGCTAAGACGCCCGACTGTGGCATTTCTTTTTGAGCCCTTTATGTGGCGTCGCTCAGACGCCCGACTGTGGCATTTCTTTTAAAGCCCTTTATGTGGCGTCGCTCAGACGCCCGACTGTGGCATTTCTTTTAAAGCCCTTTATGTGGCGTCGCTCAGACGCCCGACTATGGCATTCCTTTTAAAGCCCTTTATGTGGCGTCGCTCAGACGCCCGACTGTGGCATTTCTTTTAAAGCCCTTTATGTGGCGTCGCTCAGACGCCCGACTGTGGCATTCCTTTTAAAGCCCTTTATGTGGCGTCGCTCAGACGCCCGACTGTGGCATTACTTGATTATTTGTTTCATAAGTTTTTATACTACCATGTTATTGCAAATTTATAAATAACTTGCTTGCACGCATCAGAGTCTCATTTATCTATTGTGACTGACGTCATGAGCATAAAAATATTTTTTAGCACATCATTGTTATATTATACCTGTGTTCATAATGTTTGCGAGTACATTCAAAGTACTCACTGGCTTGTCCCTGGCTATTGTCTTGGCCAGATTTTCTTGCACGGAGAGGAGTGACGCGTTGACAGCCCCGGAACCTAAGCAATGGAGATAGCAGCCTCGCGAAGATAGGAGTTAACCTGGTCAGCTGTTCCCGTGGGAAATGGAGTCCCATAGACACTGATGTTTCACAACCCGCTTCCGCCATCAACCACTAGAAACCATTTGTTGTACTCACAGGCCAGAATGGTCTTGTACTACATATTTTATATTTTGCTTGGAATTTCTGTATCAAGTTGGAGCCTCATCAACTAACAGTAATCCTGGGGCTGATGAGCACGACGGTCTTTTCTGGAAATTTATTACCCGGAAAAACCTGTCGTGACAGATTACTGCGTCAGCATGATGTCATGCTGACCTCAGCAAGTCAACAGGCTGGTCCAGGTCAAATTGATCAGTGGGTCCCGCATGTCAGTAGTTAATTAAACTAACTTAATTTAGTTAAACTAATCTGGGTTAATTAGCAGAGGGGGCCCCACTTGTCATAGACTCAGGGGAGTCAAACTGGACCCACCCTAGTCAAATCAGGGTCAAACACGCCGGCGTCTAGTCGCCGGTGAGGCCGAACGCGGCGGCGAGAGTGGTTTTGTGCACTCCGGCGACCAAATGGGCGGCGGAGAGCATCTACAGGTAGCTGGGACTGAGCCGCGGCTACTGGTGATGGTGGTTGAGCTCGGGGTGACTGGAGACGTCGCCGGCGATGACTTTGGCGGTCGCGGGAGTCAGGTGAAGACGAGTCCGAGGCTACGGGGCACGGAGAGGCACGTGGTGAGGTGCGTTGGGCCCCTGGGGACGCGGTGAGTGCGTTAGACAAGGTGGGGTGGCCGGTGGTTAGCCGGAGACACGTCGGTGACGAGCTCCGCGGCGGCGCGTGCGGGTGAGCTATGTGTGCTCGCGGTGGTGCACGAGAGCGAGAAAGGGAAGGGGGAGGAGGTAGCCAGGCTCACGGCAATCTCGAGGAAGCAGACGACGCGGTCGGGGACGAGCTGGTCCGGCGGCGACTGCGAAGGGGATCTCTGGCGATGGCGGTTCGGTCGAGGTTAGTGCAGTGGCTTCGGGGCACGCGAGCGCTCGGGGCTCGGCTTGCTTGAAGGAGAGGAGGGTGGCGGAGATCCTGGACACGATGGTGCGGCGCGGGGTTGACGGAGAGCGCGACTACGGCGAGGGTGCGGCGGCGGTGGCGTCGGCCATGGCGCGGGAGAGCGAAGGAGAGGAGCTGGGGGAGGAGCTGGTGTCTGAGGGGTCGGGGAGAGGAAGAGGGGTCGATCCCCGTCATCAGCTGGACGAGGGGAGCGGCGAGGCGGCGGGCAGCTGCGTGACACACATGTTGTGCTCGCCGTCGAGAAGCTGCCTGCCTGCCTGGCCAAGCCAAGCAGCTCACTGGAGCGGTGGTTGGGCTGGGCCGGCAGGTGGGCCTACTAGGTGGCGTCATGTAAGACTTTCCCTATTTCCTGTTTTTTTATTTATTCTGTAGGTTTGTGGACTTATTAAAAATACCTAGACAACTCCTAAATTTCCCAAACTGCTCATGGTCACTAGCTGGAATATATACAACATGGAACATTTTAGTTTGGAAATATTTGAGCATTTAAAATAATTTATATAATTTAAATGCCCAAACTCAAATACTTATGATTTAATTCAAAGCCCTTAGGATGACATAGAAAACTGTGCATCACTTTTGGCAGAGGTTCTGAACCAAGACAAAAATGATGGACATTTTAGAAGGGCATTTCAGGTTCATTGAAAATATTTTTGGTAAACCCTAGTTGGACTCAGAGGGGGCTGGGGGTTCTGTCATCCCCATTTCAAGTTTCTGTTGAGAAAAATAGACATGATGCAACACTCTAATGCATGAACTAGCTAGGGTGTGACATCGTCGGTCAGTCGCTCTGTCTCTCCCTAGGGTTTGCTACGCCGGCAGTGAAGAGCAGCCGCTGCTCCATCAGGGCGCGAGCGGCCTAGCCATGGAGCGGCAGAGCCAGCCGTTGCCCCGTCCATGGTGTGACGATGCCTAGCCATCGAGATGGCGGAGCCAGCCGCGGCCACGTACAGGGTGCGACGCCCCCGGTGCCGTCGAGACCGTTGAGCCACGGACCAAGCATCGTAGATGCCGCTGATTCTTCCCGAAGGATTCCTCTGCTGCTTGCCTCGCGTTGCATTGGTTTGCTACTTGATTTGCCTTGCTGTACATGTTCAGTTTCAGTTGTGCAGAAACTGCAATTTTAGTTGTGCAGACAACAGAGAAGCAGCAACAACAAAGAAGCAGCAACAGCAGGAGAAATGCCAGATTGAGCTTGTAGCTGATGTGAATTGTACACTTCAGTGAATAG
Source organism: Triticum dicoccoides (assembly GCF_002162155.2). Classification (NCBI taxonomy): domain Eukaryota; kingdom Viridiplantae; phylum Streptophyta; class Magnoliopsida; order Poales; family Poaceae; genus Triticum; species Triticum dicoccoides. The sequence continues at coordinate 114,911,390 of NC_041383.1, forward strand.
TGTGACTGAATGTTGTATCCAAATTGTAATCATGTAATTTGAGAGTGTAGTTGATTGAATTTGAGTGTGATTACTGTTACCAATATTGAATGTGAATCACTTAAGTTCTTTGTACCGCAACCATTGTACTGTTGTGATCTAAGATTGTCAATTTGAGAGCATAATACTGGTGCTGTTAATTAAAGAGGATAACACATGTTGACAATTTGAGAGCATGTCCTTCCAGGAATACAATGACTTGCAAGTCATAATGCTTGCTTTGGTTGCCGAATGTACAATGAGCATGCATACATAAATTGGAGTATTATCTTAGAGCCCATAATTGAACCAAATGGCCAAAAGGTAACTGAATTGAACTGAATGCCCAAATATGCCAAAACCATGCTTGTTCGTGCTCTCATTCAAGTATAGAGCACATGATTGCCCCCAAACAGTAGTGCTTCACCACGACCCAGTAAATAGATCATCTGTGGTAGGTCCCTGTAAATTAAATAAATAAGTTGTTATTGAAAAAATACCATCTCTATATGGGCAAGGTTACCATCAACAGTTGAGTGAAGCTAAGGTTACCATAAACAGTTGAGTGGAACTGGAAGTTTAATCAATTTCAGTGTTTTATCCATGCAGGCTGGACCTCGGACCGCTTGGCGAGGAGGGGGCTGCCACACCAACAATCATGCACACTTTGTAACCAGAGCGGCGAGACAATGAACCACATTATGCTTCGCTGCGTCTTCGCAAGGACCTTCTGGGAGGAGATCTGCCACGCTTTGGGGATGCTGCAATGGACGCTGACTGCACAAGACACCCTACCGGAGTGGATCCTCAACAAGCGGGTACAAGGCACCAATGAGAAGGATGTGAGGGCCATCATTATACTTGGCCTATGGGAACTGTGGAAGCACCGCAATGGGATCGTGTTTGACGGTGAAACATCATCCCTGGGTAGATTACTAGCACGGGTCCTTAGTGAGGGCAAGACTTGGAAGACGACGGGCCTCTTGAAAGCGGATTGGGGAGAATTCTTCGGGCGGATACATAGGTGGGAGTCTAGTGAAATGTAGACTTATGTAAGCGGTGGACTGGGTGTGTAACACCCTCCGTGGAGGGTTTCTTGTACCCTATTCTTCCCCAGTAATGAAAGATATGCATGCTATGCGTATTTGAGAAAAAAAATCCATGCAGGCTACTTCTTCCATTAGAAAGGACTAAGGAGACTTACGTGAGATAGAGGAGCAGAGCACTGTCCTGGCTGAGCACCGGGGATCTCCTTCCGATCAACTTTGGCGCCGTTTCTGTATTGTTGGCGCCTTTTTCTGTGGCCTCTAGCGCCTTTTTTCCTCGCTTCCCTCGTCTCCCTCTCGCTAGCTTCGAACTGGGCCGATGGGACGCTTACTTCTGCCCACCCGAGCGAGAAAGCTGGCGCAGGCTGTAGTTTCTGCTTGTATCGTTCGATGGCTGATGGACGGTGCAGCGCGAAGGACGTCCCTCGGCAGTAGAACTTCTTAAGTCAGAGGATTAGAGGAATCGACCCCATCGAACGCGCCTCGTAGCCCAGAGCCGCCCCGTCGCTGGATCGTCCTCGTCCTCCTCCCTGCCAGCGTCGCCCTGTCCCCGGTCTCCTCCTCACCGGCCGACCCCGACCCTCACCGACCCCCTTTGCTTCATCGGGGGTGAGACCCGCGTACGCTTCCTCTCCCCTCTGTCCCCGACTAGCACCACTGTACCGGCCCGCCCGCTGTGCTTCAGCATGCGCGCACAACCCCCCTCCCCGTGCTCGACCCCACTGGGCGCGGTGCCTGCCTGCGCCCATGCGCCGCTCGCCGCGACCCAGGCAGTGCTCGGCTCGTCCTGGGCCCGCCCGGCCACAACCCGTGCGTCCTCGCTAACGCGAGGCTGCGCCGTCGCCGCGCTCGCGCTCGCGCCGCCCTCTCCTTCCCTGCCGCGTCCCTCCCGGCAACCCCTGCTCGTCCCACGCGCACACCCGTGTTGTTTCCCCCCGCCATGCCCAGTGCGTGCTAGGCCGCGCTCCCACGCGTCCACGACCGTGCCTGCTTGCTCTACCGCAGCCTCGCGCAGCCCTGCTCTTTGTCCGCCGCCGTGCTACACGCCCGTCGCCCCGCACGACCACCTGCTGATCGCCGCTGCTTCCTACGCGTGCCCGCGAACGGCCGCGCCCCTGCCGCGCCACCACCTCTGCTCGCTGGCGCTCGCTGTTGCGGCTGCGCCCGCAACTCCTACGGAGCTTAAGTACGAGCACGCGCCCCGCCCCTGGCATGTGCCTCTGACCATGCCCCCTGGAAAAGAACGTAGAAAAAACAAAATAATTAATAAAAACAATAAATTAAATAAGTAGTTAATTAACTTAATTAGCTAATTAACTTCTAATTAGCCAAATGTGAGAATGACAGTAGGCCCCACTACTTAATTAGATCAATTAAAACGTTAACAATACTCTGGAGAATAGAACTGTCACTTACAGTGGGCTCCCACTGGTCCCATTGACTAGTCAAACTGCTGACTGGGATAACCCAGTCAATGACACGCGGGTCCCCCTAACCCGTTGACTAGTCAAAAGTCTTGGTTGACTGCTAACTGGGGAGTCAACCGGCCCCCACCTGTCAGCCCCTGGTGCAAACAGCTGGGTACCCTTCTGTGTACCCATAGCAATTTAATCATTTATTTCTGATTTCAATAAATTCCAGAATATTGATAAAACTTTGAAAAATAATATAAAATAAACCGTAACTCGGATGGAAAAAGTTTGTACATGAAAGTTGCTCAGAACGACGAGACGAATCTGGATACGCAGCTCGTTTGTCGGGCACACGTCCCTAGCATAGTGAACCTGCAACATTTCACCTCCGGTTCATCTATCCGAAAACGCGAAACACCGGGGATACTTACCCGAATATTTCCCCCTTTCGCTGGTACCACCTACTGCCGCATTAGGGCACACCTAGCATGAATCATTTTCATGTCATGCATCGTCATGCTTATGTTTGCAATGTATTTATTGTTTCTTCCCCCTCTTCTCTCCGGTAGACTACGAGACCGACGCTGCTACTACCCAGATCGACTACGGAGTTGACGACCCCTCCTTGCCAGAGCAACCAGGCAAGTCCCCCCCCCCCTTGATCACCAGATATCGCCTATTCTTTCCTCTACTGCTTGCATTAGAGTAATGTAGCAAGTTACTGTTCGGTTAATCCTATTCTGTTGCATAGCCTGTCATTGTTACTATAGTTGTTGATACCTTACCCGCAATCCTAAATGCTTAGTATAGGATGCTAGTTTATCACCAGTGGCCCTACATTCTTGTCAGTCTGCCTTGCTATACTATCGGAGGTGACTAAAGTCGGGTCGGCTCATTGAGTACCCGCGGTTGATTCACGGATTGGGGGCTGAAAGGACATACTTTCTCGACAGCCCTCTGTGTGGATATTTGTGGCAGAGCGACAGGGCAGGTTGAGGCCACCTAGGTGAGAGGTGGGCCTGGCCCTGGTCAGCGTCTGTAGTTACTTCATAATAACACACTTAACAAGGTCTTGGTATTTGATATGAGTCTGGCCACTGGCCTATACGCTCTAACCAACTATGCGGGAACAGTTATGGGCACTCGATGTCGTGGTATCAGCCAAAGCCTTGTTGACGTCAGCGACTGAGCGGCGCACGCCAGATTGGACTGGAACGCCTGCTCTTGTATTAGGGAGGCTAGGTCTGCTTCTGGCCTCCCTCGCAACGTGCAGGTCTGCAATGGGCAATGGGCCCAGACCCCTGCGCGCATAGGATTTAGACCGGCGTGCTGACCTCTCTGTTGTGCCTAGGTGGGGCTGCGACATGTTGATCTTCCGAGGCCGGGCATGACCCAAGAAAGTGTGTCCGGCCAGAGGGATCGAGGGTGTTGGGAAATATGGTGCACCCCTACAGGGAAGTTTATCTATTCGAATAGCCGTGTCCCTCGGTAAAAGGATGACCTGGAGTTGTACCTTGACCTTATGACAACTAGAAACGGATACTTAATAAAACACACCCAAACAAGTTCCAGAGACATCCCGGTGATCGCTTTCCCACAAGGCGACGAGGGGCGGATCGCGGGTAGGTTTATGCGATGTGATGCTACTTGGAGGACTTCAATCTACTCTCTTCTACATGCTGCAAGACGGAGGCTGTCAGAAGCGTAGTCTTCGATAGAACTAGCTACCCCCCTCTTATTCTGGCATTCTACAATTCAGTCCACCGATATTACCTCTTTACACATATACCCATGCATATGTATTGTAGATCCTTGCTTGTGAGTACTTTGGATGAGTACTCACGGTTGCTTTGCTCCCTCTTTTCCCCCTTTTCCTCTTCTTCCCAGACGTCGCAACCAGATGTTGGAGCCCAGGAGCCAGATGCCACCGTCGATGATGACTCCTACTACACTGGAAGTGCCTACTACTACGTGAAGGCCGCTGACGACGACCAGGAGTAGTTTAGGAGGATCATAGGCAGGAGGCCTACGCCTCTTTCGATCTGTATCCCAGTTTGTGCTGGCCATCTTATGGCAACTTGTTTAACTTATCTCTGTACTCAGATATTTTTGCTTCCTCTGACTTGTTTATGTTCGAGCACTTGTATTCGAGCCCTTGAGGCCCCTGGCTTGTAATATCATGCTTGTATGGCTTATTTTACTTTTAGAGTTGTGTTGTGATATCTTCCCGTGAGTCGCTGATCTTGATCGTACACATTTGCATGCATGATTAGTGTATGATTAAATCGGGGGCGTCACAAGTTGGTATCAGAGCCGATTGCCTGTCGGAATCCCCCTTCCACACTCCTTGGCTGAAGTCGAGTCTAGTCACTACAAAACTTTTACTAACATGGATGTGAGTCTTACGGGCCCACGTCACCATTGGGTGGTATTAGAATCTTTTACTCCTTGTCTATGCTCTGGGACTCTGGCCTCTCATCTATTCGGGTTAAATGATTTTGCTAACTCTAACTCTAGGTTCTCGTAACTATTTCTACCAAAGATCCCTCATTCCGGAAGATCACCTGCTTCGTCAGAAGATTCTAAGGATATCCCTCGATATTTTCCCGAGACCCTTGTGCTCATCGCCTTTGCAATTCACTGCCACCGATATATCCCTATGGATATCTGCATGCACTTATCATTCTCATTATCATTTCTCGTCGCTCTTGTTGTTACAAGATGCCTCGAACTATTCTTCGTTGCCCCGAGAATCCTTTGAGTTTACCGTCTTGCAGTTTTATTTCGCATGAAAACCCTTACGGGTTTTTTCTCACATTTATCGAGGATCCATTCTTCTCAATTGTTCATGTGTCTCACAAGATTCTTCGGAATTCTTTTCGATCTTTCGAAAATCCTCTGCAGCCTGTTATTCTTGAAATTCTTGCATGCTTGCATTATGGTTAAATTCCATATGACTAGTACTCATTGATAAAAGGTTATCCTTTTTAAAATTATCTTTCCGACTCAGACGTCCTTCCGGACATGAGTTGGTTCTCCGCAATTCAAACCTTTATTGGTTGTCCAACTAAGTGTTTTCAACTTATCCATCCTTGATCAGAGCGGCCGCTTCTGATCCTTCATTTTGGAAACCATAATTTCTTTCTATTTAAGCATCAGACTAATCAAGTGATTTTTGAATGTGATGCCTCTACATTCTTTCTTCCTCTGAGTGAGTACCGATACTCACATCAGCTCCATTGTGGATCGCCCTATCCATTGTTGGTTTTTTATCTGACAGTGTCCTTCATATTCAATCACCTTGTGAGTTCTTCCCCTGATACATAATGCCTTTGGTAAATTGTATCATATGCTTGGCCAACCATGCTCTGCTTTCGAGCTTGTGTATTTACTTTTGAAACTTGTGGTATGTGTTACTAAGATGCCCGATGGGTTGAACCTATGCCTTCCCCTAATCCGTGAGAACCTGAAAGTTTTCACAAGTCATACTCTTCCGGTGTTCTACCAGATAAAATTCCAACACTACAGTTATATCAGAGTGAGAGGTGAATGAAATGATATGCATTAAAGAAGTGGGAGTCGACCTTGAACTTTGTGTTCATGCCCATGAAAATGATGTAGACCGTCTCGGAAGCTTCTTGCAAAATGATTATCCAGCTGTATGATTCTTTCGATATTCTTGAAATTGATTCCTTACAGTTATGGTTCCGACCATGCTATCCTGATCTAATATATCCGATGGGAATTCATTCTAGTGCCTCGTCTATTTTTGGCAAGGTTGAAGTATCTACTGTCATAGGTCAATGACCCGGTTCTACTTCTATCATGTTCTACCTTCGATTATATCCCCCTGGTATCTCGGAAATGTCTTGCCATTGCACCACACCTTACTAACTTTGTTGAAGTAATGTCTTTTCTTGTCGTAATCACTCTATGGATTCTGGGTTGTTGTCAACCGAGGACACCGTCTAGTGAAATTATTCTGCACTACAAATCAAATATCCCTAGTACTTTTACTAGGAAATTCTGAACTCAATCTGGTCATTCCTAGACTATCGGCTGCATCCTGGTCTTGCTACCTTTGACTGTGCTACTTTGTCCTTCTTTGGTGCATGAATTCTTCAGTGTGTGAGAACGACTTACGTCGAGCTTTCAACATCATGTTGCTTGTCTTGAAAGGAAACTTTGGTTCCGAGCTTGCATCTTATATATTGATCCTATAACTTGCCACTTCGTCATTCCCTGGCATGTTGCCTTTGTTGTTTGATTGCATCCTCTTGAAACCTCCCGGTAAATGTGTCAGATCACCTTCAACACTTTGACTTCTTCCGAGATGCCAACAGTGTTCATGATGAGAAATACCCTCCTTGCCCTCGATGATTTTTATTATCATCGACAACACCCTTGACTTCCTTTTATCGCGAACTTGTCCACATTATGAGTACAACTTGCTCTCCAGCTAGTGTTGTATTCTGCCTTGAAGTATTACTGTCTTTTCTGTCGAGAATGTTGTGGGGATTGCTCCACCTCTTAGAAATTCTCGGTATGATGATACTTCTCACCATCACCATTCTTCTTGGTCCTCGTGTTGTTTTTAACCAGGATACCAATATGTGAGCGACACTGCTTGAATTATGTACTTCTAGCAACCCTGTTACTTTGAAGTTAATGATCGACAGTTCATTCTTAGACTGTTGGTTATTGAATCATCACTCTAACATTGATCTTGCTGCCTAAGGTCATATTTCGGGCACACCTTTCAACTAGTGATTGATGGTGTATGTTTTCCTCGAGCATACAACATTATATCATCTGAATTGACAAGTGTCATCTTCTTGTTCACATTATTGTGGAAATCCATCCATTTGGATTTCTTGATGAATTGTCATTGAGCCCATCAGCCACCTCCTCATCCCCTCCTTGGTTTAATGTTGAACTATTGTTTCAGGAACCCGCTACCATAGTTCATTTCCCGAGAATCTTGCAAAGTCATTTCGTAGATTTGTGTCTTACCTTTTTTTCTTGGACATCCTGAGTCTGAGGTATCATGACACCAATTGGATCTGAATCTCGGTCAGATATGATGGTTGGGACAACTTTCCAGGAGTTATGATGTTGGTCCTTTGATTACCCGGTAATATGATGTCATGCCTAGCACCCCTGGCTGGAGGACCTATCATTATAATTTCTTTTGCAAGGATAACCATTCTTCCTGGAGGAAATTGTAAGACTTAATTTATAAGTTGCTCCTGATGGATCATTTGTGTATCCAAAGTCTGGCCCTTGATTGGAACACCCTATCATTGCTACCTCGAAGCATGACTATGATACCCCGCCCATCAAGAAGAACATTGGAGGTGCAATACTAAATGCTTCTGGGTCAGTTATCCAAACACCATTGTATGGGTAACATCTTGATTAATCCTTGCCTCTTATCTGAATGGTTGGGTACTTGCTCCCCTACCCTGTATGCCATGTTTTGCTGGTCGATGGGAAGGATATACTCCTAATAATTGTGTGTAATCACAATTTTACTTTCCATTGTTCTGTTTAATCTGGTAATCATGTTTTACTTTCCATTCTTTTGTTTAACCTTTCCTGAATCTGACTTAGCTGAGCAGAGATAATTCCCTACTAAGGTAGGCACCTTGTTGTACCACTCTGTGTGTAAGACCCTGTTACTATTGTTGATGACATTTCGGTAACCACCAATGGGTGAGAACTTTGCCAATTGGTTCGCCTCATTCAACGAGCAGGAAAATCTCTCTCTTCATTCCCCGTCCTTGGTACCAACATTGTTGACGGCATAGCTGACAAGCTATTCACTGAAATGCCTCCCTGCACGGCTGTGCAAGATGTCAGCGCCCTTCCTAGTTTTTAACCCACATGGTGGGCCCATAACCCACATTTCCACAGGATCGAAACTTGACTCTCCTGTACCCCCTGTTTCCAAAGTTATTCCTCCCGCGTGGCTTTGCAAGTACTTCACGAGCCACCTTTCCAAAGATTATCAATTCTGGTATCAGACACAATTTCTATTCTTGTTGATTTGAACCGCTTTCTTGCCCCGTTTCAGGCATCGAAAGATTGCCTGCCCACTCAAGACTTTCTACAATACCTCCTTGCTTCGCTCTGATAGTTTCTTAAGTTTCAATTCGAGAGTACCGGGCTAGAGTTTAGTACATCTATTCATCCACAGACAGATGGACAGACCGAGAGAGTCAATCAGATTCTGGAGGACATGTTGAGAGCTTGTGCGCTAGATTATGGATCTAGTTGGGATGACAATTTGCCATATGCAGAGTTCTCTTATAACAACAGTTATCAAGCCAGTTTGAAGACGGCCCCTTTTGAAGCTTTGTACGAAAGGAGGTCCAGGACGCCGTTATCATGGGATGAAGTTGGAGACCGACAGTTGTTCGGACTAGATTTAATCAAAGACTCTGAAGAGAAGGTTAAGTTGATTCGCGACAGACTCAAGGTAGCCTAGTCCAGGCAGAAGAGTTATGCGGATTCTAAACGCAAGGAGATAGTTTACGAAGTCGGAGATAGAGTATATCTTCATGTGTCCCCGCTTCGAGGAGTTAAGCGTTTTGGAGTCAAGGGAAAACTAGCACCATGTTTTGTGGGACCATACAGAGTTTTGGAACGCATGGGAGAAGTTGCCTACAAGCTGGAATTGCCAGAAGGATTGTCATGATTTCACAATGTGTTTCACGTTTCCCAGTTGAAGAAGTGCCACGCAAAGATGGCCAATATTCCTCTCAGAGATACCATGCCACTGGAAGCAATTCAGTTAGACAGTGATTTGACTTAGAGATGCTAGTCAAGATTCTCGGGTTTTCCAGTCGAGTTACTCGTAGCAAGGTTACCAAGTTTTGCAAAGTTCAGTGGAGCCACCATACCGAGGAGGAAGCCACCTGGGAGCGGGAAGAGGATCTCCGTAGAGACCACCCAAACCTTTTTGCTGACCAACCCGAATCTCGAGGGCAAGATTCATCTTGGGGGGGGGGGTAGGTTTGTAACATCCCAATTTTCAATTTGGATATTATACATAGATCACCATATGCATATCATATTTTATTCTTGCATTTGGTTGAGATCCTAGAAACCTTAAGCAACTCAATGACCCAAGGAGAGAGTTGGAGGTTTCACGAAAATCATATTTGAATTTATTTCAAATTTGAAGAAAGGATCAATTTGATTTTATTATTTTTCTCTCCAAATATTTCCAATATTAAAAATAAATGAGGGAAGATAATATGACTTCTTCAAATTAAGAGAAATATTGGAGAAAGAATTTTAAAATCAAATCATAAAATTTTCTGGTATTTTATTTGCTATTTTATTTGAATTAGAAAAATATGCATTTTTTAAAATTGCATTTTTAGGCCAGAAAAATGTTCACTTTGTTCTAAATATTTTATTTAGATGGTGAAAATTGTTATTGGCATTTTTAGAATTTTTTTAAATATTTTATTAGGATTTTTCTTCAACGGAAATTAAATATATTTTTTAAAAGTTTCCCGCCCGACCGGGCCGAAGGCCCTGCCGAGCAGGCCGGCCGCACGCGCGTGCCGCCTCCTCCCGTGTCCGCCTCGCGCACGGCAGCCGCTGCCGCCGGAGCTTGGGAGAGTCCGAGTCGGACTCCCCTCGGGTTGCCCTATCCCGCAAGCCGCCGTCGCCCCCACTCCCCTTAAAAGCCGACCAGGGCCCCCCGCGGAGCCCCAAGTCGACGCCGCCGCCGCCCGCCCTCGCCAGCGCCGCTGCCTTGCCCGCGCGCCGCCGCCTTGCCCGCTCGCCGCCGCCGTTGAAGGAGCCGCTGGCCCGCGCCGCCGCCGCCGCCGCTGCATTGACCCTGCCGCCACCGCCGGTTTTCTCGAATAGGTACAAACCGGACCGCCCGATTTTTTTAGGTTTTTGCAGTTTTGTTCTAGATCGGTTTTTCGTCGGTTTATTCTATTTAGGGGACGTTCGTCCGTTCGTTCATTTTAACAAACATTATTAGTCGGATTAGTTCAGATAGCGAACGTTCATTAGTTAGTCTCTTTCTTTTAGTTATTTTCGGCTAGGGACTTATTCGCGATTATTTTTATCGCGATTTAGCCCTTGATCTTTAAACTAGTATAACGTTTTACTCGTTTATCCAAATTAGATGAAACCAGTGCCAAAATCTTCGTATCGTTCTGTTCTTTCCAGTTAACGAACTTGAACATGATTTTGGTACTATAAAATTGGAGTTTAGTCCAGATCAGTAAACGATCTTGTTTCGTTTGTATTTTGAATTTTGTTGCTCCGTTTGAATTGAATCTTTTTGCAAATCATACCTAATCACATCTACCTACTGCTAAGATCTAATTCACATGTTAATATTGCTGTTAGGTTTTGACTCTTGTTAGTTTAAGTTGTTTGCTTGTTTCATGTTCGATTTGGATCTTTTCTCGGGTTTTCTCGTGTTTCGATTGAGTGATTGCTTATGTATGCTATTATTTGTCTACGCTAGATTACCCGGAGTGCGAAGCTTGTTACTACGAATCTCTAGAGTTTGCAGATCAACAAGGCAAGTTACACTTTGATCATACTTCTTTATACCCAGTTTTTACTATGCATTAGTATTGCCCCACAAATATTTGCATTAGTAGGATTGGAAACATGTGGTTTTTGGTTGTAGTGCTTGAGGTAGGAACCTAATATCTTTTGATCACCCCGAGAATATACGTTATGCTTATTATTGCTTAGCCATGCTCATAGATGGGGATTGGATCGTGATTCACACATGGAAGTTTGAGAGTTATTTTAATCATGGATAACATTAAGGAGGCAACTTTAATATACATCTAGGTGGATTGGTTGACGCACCTGGGGAACCCAGTACTGCCTGTTTTCGAAATCCCGAGGGTACCCGTGTGATTATCCTATGGAATGCCACCCAGGCTCAAAGGGATCATAAGATTATTCATGCTAGAAACTTATGTGTGCAGCCACAAGCCATTATGAGCTCTAGCATAGTTGAGTAAGTTGCGTGAGTTCTTGAAGAGGTAGAGTAGCAGATGTAGAGGGTTGTAGGTGGTACTGTCTACCCGGAGTAGAGAGTTAATGCTTCAGAAAGGCTATGTCTCGATCATCTGATCATGGATCCGGCCGAGTCTTGTGGGGAAAAGTGCGCAAACCTCTGCAGAGTGTATAAACTAATCATGGTTAGACGTGTCCTCGGTTATGGACATCTTGAGTATCTAGTACTTGAATCTATTGATGTGATCTCATCACGTTACTTTAATTAATTGAGATGGGATAATTATGATACTTTTAATTGGGATTTGAGTTGGGGTTACCTTCTCAAATAATGGGCAACATGGGAGTAGTTAAATAAATTTATTCCTTTGTTGTAGGGAAAAACTAGCTTTATGCAAAACTATGAAACTTACAGCCTCCACCAGCCAAATATTGCATGTAGATATAGTTCTTGCATTTCATTGCTTTACAGTGTAACTATGCCAGCATATTCCATGTGTTAACCCATTTCGGGTTGCAATGTCTTATGTTGCAGACTACTTAGATGATGAATAAGGTGTGATAGGTCATTGTTTTGCACTCAGCTATGTCGTTGGAGTTGATGGACTCATTCACCTTCGAAGCTTCCGCAGTTATCTAGTTTAGATGGCCTTCAGCCATGATACTTTTGTAATCGTACTCTTTATGAGGACTCGGTGTAATAAGTGTGTGATTGAAACTCTATTATAATTCCTTGAGTATTGTGTATGTCCACATTACCAATCCAGGGATGACACTGATGCACAGAGACTTGACCGTTTGAGGTCTGGTCGCTACATGGATCTTCAAGAGGAAGACGGACGTTGATAGTAGTGCTACTATCTACAAAGATCGACTTGTCGGAAAAAGGTTTTCGACAAAGTTCAAGGTGTTGACTACAATGAGATTTTCTCAACTATAGCGATGCTTAAAACCATCTGAATCAAGTTAGTTGTTGCCATATTTTATGAAATCTGGCAAATGGATGTCAAAACTGCATTCCTTAAATGGATATTTCTTAAAGAAGAGTTGTATATGATGCAACCAGAAGGTTTTGTCGATCCTAAAGGTACTAACAAGGTGTGCAAGCTCCAACAATCCATCTATGGACTGGTGCAAGCATCTCGTAGTTGGAATATGTGCTTTGATGAGGTGATCAAAGAATATAGTTTTATACAGACTTGCGATGAAGCATGTATTACAAGAAAGTGAGTGGGAGCACTATAGCCTTTCTGATAAGTATATGTGATTGACATATTGTTGATTGTAAACAATGTAGAATTTTCTGTAAATCATAAAGGTAAGTTCGAAAGGAGATTTTCAAAGAAAGGCCTAGGTGAAGCTGCTTATATATTGGGAATCAAGATCTATAGAGATAGATCAAGACGCTTGATAAGATTTTTTAATGAATACATACCTTGACAAAGTTTTTGAAAGAATTCAAAATGGATCAGTCAAAGAAGGAGTTCTTGTCTGTATTACAAGGTGTAAAATTGAGTAAGACTCAAAGCCCGACCACGGCAGAAGATAGAAAGAGAATGAAAGTCATTCCCTATGCCTCAGTCATAGGTTCTATAAAATATGCCATGCTATGTACCAGACCAGTTGTGTGCCTTGCTATATGTTTGGCAAGGAGGTAAGGTAGTTGAGAGAGTCCTAGATAAGGGGGTATCCGGACAGCCGGACTATATACTTTGGTCGGACTGTTGGACTATGAAGATACAAGATTGAAGACTTTGTCCCGTGTCTAGATGGGACTCTCCTTGGCGTGGAAGGCAAGCTTGGCGATTTGGATGTAGATCTCCTTCTCTGTAACCGACTCTGTGTAACCCCAGCACTCTCCGGTGTCTATATAAACCGGAGGGTTTAGTCCCTAGGACACAACAACAACAATCATACCATAGGCTAGCTTCTAGGGTTTAGCCTCTCTGATCTCGTGGTAGATCAACTCTTGTAATACTCATATCATCAAGATCAATCAAGCAGGAAGTAGGGTATTACCTCCATCGAGAGGGCCTGAACCTGGGTAAACATCGTGTCCCCAGCCTCCTGTTACCATTAGCCTTAGACGCACAGTTAGGGACCCCCTACCCGAGATCCGCCGGTTTTGACACCGACATTGGTGCTTTCATTGAGAGTTACTCTGTGTCGTCGTTGTGAGGCTCGATGGCTTCTCCAACCTTCAACAACTCCGTTCAGGTGAGACTTTTCTCCCCGGACAGATTTCTGTGTTTGGCGGCTTCGCGCTGCGGGCCAACTCGCTTGGCCATCTAGAGTAGATCGACAGCTACGCCCCTAGCCGCCAGGTCAGGTTTGGGAACCTAAACTATATTGCCGACATCCACGGAGACTTGATCTTCGACGGATTCGAGCCCATGTTAGGAGCAACGAACGATCGCCACGCGCATGACTTAGATCTGCCGTCGGACAGTATTCGACATATCGCCCCTGCCATGGCTCTGGACTTTGATCCAGAGAAGATCGTGCCATCCAAGGACGGGTGGATGGACCCCGCCATGGAGACCGCACAGCTATCGGCGTTGAAGCCGAACACAGACTCCGCTTCTAAGGAAATCTGTGTCTCCGGACCCCCGGACTTGTTTTCGGTCGTAGGTCCCGGACCGCGCGCATCCATGCCCATCGAGTCCGATTGGGCTCCAATAATGGAATTCACCGCCGCGGATATCTTTCAGCACTTCCCCTTCGGCGATGTGCTAAATTCATTAAAATCTCTCTCTTTATCAGGAGACTCTTGGCCGGACTATACCCGGCCCGTGTGGGACATGGATGACGAAGAAAATCGTGACCCACCTACCACCCACTTTGTATCCACTGTCGATGACCTAACAGACATGCTTGACTTTGACTCCGACAACATCGACGGTATGGACGTTGATGCAGGGGACGATCTGGAACCGCCGCCCACGGGGCGCTGGACAGCCACTTCATCATATGACGTCTATATGGTGGACACGCCTAAAGAAGACAATGGTGACAAAAAGGACACAACGGAGGATAAACTCCCCGGACACAAGCAAAAACGACGGCGCAGGCGCCGCTCTAAGTCCAGTCACAGTAAAAATAGCGATAACAACACAAAATAGGATGACACTCCGGTTGACTCCGAAGGCAACAATAACCATAGGGACCCAGCGATGGAGCAGGATAAGCCAGGTCACGCCGAACACAGCCCGGAGCATACGCCCGATCACAGCGATCCAGAGGGCCGAACTCATCACACTGCGTCCAAAGAGGAGGACAATCCGGTTGCCGATGCATTCATCATCCCGGAAAAACGTTTGGAACAAGATAACCTCCGTAGAAAGCTCCTGGCCACGGCGAGGAGCCTGAAGAAGCAGAAGCAAAGTCTTAAAACCACCGCTCAACCGAAGATGGAACAAGGTGCTGGACACCAAAGGAAAATGTGGGGACGATCGCCACACAAAGAGCTACCCAAAGCGCAAACTGCTACCCGAATTCGACGACGAAGCCGAAGCACCCATTCCGCCAAAAAACAATACAGCCACTAGGCCAGACCAACCACCTCATGGCCGCGATAGAGTAGCCATTGATACCGCACACGATTTACGAGAGCTCCTGGACAAAAAGGCCAGTGTGGCCAGATCCATCTACGGGTCCAGAGGACATGCTCCGACGCAGGATAATGGTCACCACAACGATCATACTGATCGAATACCAGTCCAGAATCAACACCGGGAGCAACATCAGCCGACAACATGCCGCGACACGTACAGATACAGAGGGGATGTGCACCCCCTGTGCTTCACCGATGAGGTGCTGGATCATGAATTTCCACAGGGATTCAAACCCGTGAGTATAGAGCCATATGATGGAACGACGGACCCTGGGGTCTAGATTGAAGATTTTATCCTTCACATACACATGGCTCGTGGGGATGACCTCCGTGCCATCAAATACCTTCCCCTCAAGTTAAAAGGACCAGCTCGGCACTGGCTGAAAAGCCTCCCCGAAAACTCAATTGGAAGTTGGGAGGAACTTGAGGATGCTTTCAGAGCCAACTTTCAAGGAACCTATGTCCGACCTCTGGATGCAGACAATTTAAGTCACATAATACAGCAGCCCGGAGAGTCAGCCCGCAAGCTCTGGAACCCATTCCTCACTAAAAAGAATCAAATTGTTGACTGTCCGGATGCCGAAGCCTTAGCGGCCTTCAAACACATTATCCGAGACGAGTGGCTTGCCAGACACCTCGGCCAAGAAAAGCCAAGGACGATGGCAGCCTTAACAAGCCTTATGACCCGATTTTGTGCGGGCGAAGATAGCTGGTTGGCCCGTAGAGGCACCAGTGACCCGAGCACATTCGAAATTCGAGATGGCAACGGGAAGCCACGGCGCACTAAGCACAAACGTCGAAATGACGATAGTCCAGACGACACGGCGGTCAACGCCGGATTCTGGGGCTCTCAACCCGGTCAAGGAAAGAAGCCATTCAGAGGTAGCAAAGAGGGACCATCCGGCCTGAATAAAGTCCTGGATAGATTGTGCCAAATCCATGGCACTCCCAAAAAACCTGCAAATCATACCCACAGAGAATGTTGGGTCTTCAGCAGGCTGGCAAATTAAACACCGAACACAAGGGAAGGGACACACCAAGCGAAGACGAGGATGAGACTCGCCAGCCGAACACGGGGGGCCAGAAAAAATTCCCACCAGAAGTCAAAACGGTAAACATGGTACACGCAACTCACATAGAGTTCGTCGCCCCCAAATTCAATCCCTGGGTGGCCTGCCCGATCACTTTTGATCACAGGGACTACCCGGCCAGTATTCGTCATGGAGGATTGGCTGCCTTGGTGCTCGACCCAATAATTGATGGATACCATCTCACTCGAGTCCTAATGGACGGCGGTAGTGGTCTTAATCTGATATATCAAGACACCGTCCGCAAGATGGGGATAGACCCATCCAGAATAAGCCAAAATAGCGCCACCTTCAATGGAGTGATTCCAGGCTTTGTGGCCCACTGCTGGGGCTCCCTCGTATTAGATGTGACATTCGGTTCTCCCGACAACTTTAGAAGCGAGGAACTACTCTTCAACATCGCTCCCTTCAGCAGCGATTATCATGCATTACTCAGAAGAACGGACTTCGCTTGCTTTAACGCAATACCAAACTATGTCTGCCTCAAACTTAAGATGCCCGGTCCACGTGGCGTCATAACGGTTAGTGGAAACACAGAGTAGTATGTGGCAGCTCCTGCTGCCAGACTCTAGGCGGCCTCTCCGACCAAAACGCATGATCGGTCGTTCAGACCACGGACACGGCTAGACGAGTCCAGTGCACCACCATCAACAACAGCCCGGATAAACCCTGGCTGGGTGCTATACATATATCCCCATAAATGGTACTAGGGGCTGTCAACATATAACAAAGCCCACAACTCGGGTTGCCTCATTAATAGGCAAATATCTCGTATCTCGAACATCCATCGAGAATAACTAACTTTTGGCACGTTTACTCTCTTTTTTTTCATGAGTTTTCATTTTTACAGACATTTTTCGTGCGACACCCTTCCAGGATACGGCACAAAGGAGACAAAGGCGCAGACGTGCAGCAGGGCCCCGCTCAAACGTTTCTCTTTAGATTAAGCCCCTATGTAAACCTTCTTTACTTTGTTTTGTTGCTTGATATCCCATGGGTATTTCATACACCCATAAGGGACACTAGCGTTATAGGCTTTTCGCCACGACAGATCAAGGCACATACCTGTAATTACAGGGTCAAGGGCGTTATTCAGCCTAGTATATGTTATAAAGTCCGAATACCTTAGGGAGTATTCGGCGTCGCGAGTTTGGCCTTATATGCATCGGCTCCGAATCATGTCTTTGGTCAAATGTTGTGTTAGCATGGCTCCTGGGTTTGCTGCCTTATGTTCCATTCTATCGGCTAAGGCGGCCAAAGGAGAACTACTGCGATTGTGCCCTGGTTATTCCGGATGAGCACCTTAGTATAGAAAGCCGAAAACTCACTGTCATGATACAGCGAGAGACTGGTCAACCACTCGAGGACTCATCGGAATCTATAGGATTCCTCCGCATTAATGAAGGACCGGTTTCCCAGTCAAGTACACGCACCGTATCCGGATGCATGCGGAAGTACCAGGGGCTACATAGTAGCCCCACCTTTCAAACTCCTATGGCTAAGTGAAAGTGTTACAGCTATATAGTCTGGTTGCCTGGTTTGATGTGCGATCACCTCCTTAATTGACCAAGACGTTGGATCAAGTGTGTTTATGCATATTTTCTCGAACACCCCCGCATTATATGCATGGGGGCTGAAGCCAACGACTGCTAACTTTCACGTTGTATGCATACATAAACAGCCACACATGAGACATTATAATACTTTCAGGCAAAAGTACAAAAAAACAGCCTCTATAATCAAAACACATAATTGTTTACAATTAATAGACTTGTCACTCGAACATGACATTCTTCGAGCACTGAGCCTCTATTCTACAGGCACCTTCTATGACCTACTCAAAATAGTGCTCGGCTGGGTCTTGGCTTCCCGCCGGACCCCGGGTTGCAATGCTGGTGGCCTCCATATCCGCCCAATATGTCTTCACACGGGCAAGAGCCATCCGCGCACCCTCTATGCAGGCCGACCTCTTCATGGCATCGATTCGCGATCTGGCACCAAACAATTGTTGCACCAAACCAAAGTAGTTGTCCGGCTTCGATCCCCTCGGCCATAGATGGTCTATTACAGACCTCATTGCAATGCCGGACAGCCTATGGAGCTCGGCTATAGCGGCCATCTTCTCACTCAATGGCAATGAGCGCATTGGAGCGCTAAATTGCGACCAGAATAGCCTCTCCATTTTGTTATCTTTATGGTCCTTGAATAACTTGGTCGCATCAGCCGCACTCTTCGCCAAGTCCGCATACTCATCTACAGCGCTCCATAGCTTATCCAATGGAGCATACTTTGGATCTAAAAACTTCATCCGCAGCAAATAAGGATTTCCAGCCGCGATTTCTCCGGCTTGTCGAAGTTCCTCCGGCGCGTCTCTGATTTCAGAGCGCATCTCCTTAGCCGAATCCAGCGCCTTCTTCAGGTCAGCCGCCTTTACCCGATTCTCCTTCTCGAGAAGCTCATATCGGCCGGCGGCGTCCCTCAGCTCCATAGCTATCTCGGCCACCTTTTCTTCACTTTGAAGACGAGCGGCTTGTTCGGCTTTCAAGTCTTCAGCTCCCTTTAAAGTAGCCGCATTGCTAACCCGGGCTTGTTCCTTGGCTAGGGCAAGATCCGCCCTCAGGGCCTCAACGGCAGCAGCTCCGCCTGCAGCCACATCACATCATATTAATATTACAACCTTCTTACAATTTCCTAAAGCAAATGTGGATATAAGAGCGCATACTCTGCGACTCCTTGAAACGCTTGTTTACAAGCGTGACATCGGCCTCCACCACGTCAATATGCCGCCTCAATTCGGCGCATTCAGCGGTTTGGTCTATCGCCAGACCCTTAGCAACCTGCACATCAATACAAGTGTGATGATTACCTGGGAGTGTGATCCTTCGTTTGCTGCCATGGGCTGGCATCCACAGTCTCAGGGGCTACTATCTATACGGAGCGCATGTATCACGTGCGGTGCAACCAAAAACTGCGTATTTCGTGGCTTACCTCAAATCCTTTGAGCAAGCTCCTAAAAAGCTTCATTTAACCCTCTTGTGGCGGAGGAAATCTTCTACAACACCGTACACATTAGTGTACGGTGATCCTCCGAGAGAGCAGTTGACCCCAGGAGGCCCGTCAGTATGTTCGGCTGGACACCGGACTCTCCCGACCCCTTTTCATTGTCCACCACAGGAGCCGAACGCGCTGGGCTCGGGGCGGCCAAAGTGTTAGCTTCCGGCCCCATTGGATCTGGACTCCTTCGTGATGATACCTCAAGGTCGCTTGCCCCACGGGGCGGAGAGGTAGGTGGGGTTTCACTCTCCATCATCTCCGGAAGAAGATCCCCCGAGGACGAACCCAGTTGAGACGAACTGCTAGCCGGACTACAAAAAATAGATCATGGTTATTACTCTCAGAGGAAAAAGCAATAAGCTTCTTGTTTCTTAAACTTACAGCTCGGTGGAGGGCTGGCCTGTTAGCGGGAACTATGTGGTAAGAACGCCCTTCGGGGTAGGGCCCTTTGGTGAAGTTTTCTTCCCTTGTTTAGGCGCCTCCGTTTCCAAGTCTTCGGAGGCAGCCCTCTTCTTCCCGCGGGTGGAGGAAACCTCAGATTCACCTCCCCGATTCTCCTCCTCCATGGAGACATTAATTCCCCCATTTCGGATACACAATGTATGAGGCTCACTCTTGGCTTCTCCGCTCTTCCCTTTGCCTTTCTCTAATGGCACTTGTCTTAGCGCCCGCTCAAGCATCCTGGCTATTACCGGACCGGGCGGGCCTTCGGGAAGCGGGGCCGGGCACCTGATCCTCTCCACCTTACTAAGCCAATCCTGGTCGCGGACAGTATTCAGAACAATGCTATGACAAATATATGCGAAGTGTTCGGTTATAGGGTTACTTACTTGGGTATCTGGGCAATTGCAGCTCAGGCCCACATCCTCGGTGGTGTCCGGACACTTTATTCGTGGTCCGAAGAACAGCTTATACATTCCTTCAAGCGTCATGCTGAAGAAGTGCTGAATGGTTCGCGGACCTTATGGATTGAACTCCCACATCCGGAGAGGTCGGCATTTACATGGCAGGGCCCGCCGAACTAGCATTACCTGGATTATTTTGACAAGACTAATGTCCCTCTAAGTCCCGAATGCGGCTCTGCAACGTTGGTACATCATTTGCAGGCCCCTAGTCCAGTCCCACATTGGCACACGACGCTAGTTGAGGCGGAGGGCCTGAGCGGAAGGCGGGGGCGGCTGCCCACTTTGAGCCTTGGGGAGCTGTGACATAGAACCACCTCTGTTGCCATAGATCAGATACCTCCAGGAAGGAGCCTTCGGGCCATGGGGCATCGGTGTTCCTGCTTATTGCAGCACCCCCGCACTTTGCGTGTCGCCCCTCAATCATCTTTGGCTTCACATTGAAGGTCTTGAGCCATAGGCCGAAGTGGGGGTGATGTGGAGGAAGGCTTCGCACACGATGATAAACGACGAGATGTGGAAGATGGAATCCGGAGCTAGATCGTGGAAATCTAGCCCGTAATAGAACATGAGCCCCCTCACAAAGGGATCAAGAGTAAGGCCCAAGCCCCGGAGGAAGTGGGAGACAAATACGACGCTCTCGTTGGCTCGGGAGTAGGGATAACCTGTTTGGGGGCGGGAAGCATGTGCTTGACATCGGCGGTCAAATACCCGGCCTCCCTAAGCTTCGCAATATCCTCCTTTGTGACAGAGGAAGCCATCCACTGGCCTTGATGGTCGGATCCGGACATGATCGAAGATCCGAGGCGCTTAAGCTTGAGCTTTGGGTGTTGGAACTCAAGGTGCGAGAAGGCTCAAGTGTGGAGATAGAGGGATAGGCCTCGACCCCTCTATAAAAGGGGAAGAATATCAAGCGTCCCCAGCGTAACCGTTTGAGACTTTCCTAAAAACACGGAGTCATGCCAACAGGCACGGTTGGATCCCATGATAAGAGGGACACGATCTCTGCTTTGACAAGACGTGCCAAGGAAACCACCTCGCGATATGTATGGAAGCAGGTTGTAGAAAACGGTTCAAATAATGACCGGGTCGTGGCGTGATGCCACGCTACAAAGAGTTGTCAGCAGATTAGATTTGTGGTCTATTATTCTCTCTACGGTGGTGTATGGAATTTATCTTGCAGAGCCGGACACGGTCCTTGTGTTCGGAATTTATCTTGGAGTATTCGGAGATGGAACCCGCCTCACAATGCCGAAGACAATCTATGCGCCGGACTCGTCATCATTGAAACCTGGTTCAGGGGCTACTGAGGGAGTCCTGGATAAGGGGTATCTGGACAGCTGGACTATATACTTTGGCCGGACTGTTGGACTATGAAGATACAAGATTGAAAACTTCGTCCCGTGTCCGGATGGGACTCTCCTTGGCGTGGAAGGCAAGCTTGGCGATTCGAATGTAGATCTCCTTCTCTGTAACTGACTCTATGTAACCCTAGCCCTCTCCGGTGTCTATATAAACCGGAGGGTTTAGTCCATAGGACACAACAACAACAATCATACCATAGGCTAGCTTCTAGGGTGTAGCCTCTCTGATCTCGTGGTAGATCAACTCTTGTAATACTCATATCATCAAGATCAATCAAGCAGGAAGTAGGGTATTACCTCCATCGAGAGGGCCTGAACCTGGGTAAACATCGTGTCCCCAGCCTCCTGTTACCATTAACCTTAGACGCACAGTTCGGGACCCCCTACCCGAGATTCGTCGGTTTTGACACCGACAATAGTGATCCAGGAGTGGATCATTGTATAGCGTTCAGAGTTATCCTTAGTTACCTAAGAGGACTAAGGAAATATTTCTTGGTAATGGAAGTGATAAAGAGTTCTTCATAAAGAGTTACGTCGATGCAAGCTTTTACACCAATACAGATGACTCTGAGTCTCAATCTGGATACATATTGTAAGTGGGAGCTATTAGCTAGAGTAACTCCATGTAGAGAATTGTAAACATAGAATATTTGCAAAATACATACGGCTCTAAATGTGACAGACACGTTGACTAAACTTCTCTCACGAGCAAAACATGATCACACCTTAGTACTCTTTGGGTGTTAATCACATAGCAATGTGAACTAGATTATTGACTCTAGTAAACCCTTTGGTCGTTGGTCACATGGCGATGTGAACTATGGGTGTTAATCACATACAAATGTGAACTATTGGTGTGAAATCACATGGCGACGTGAACTAGATTATTGACTCTAGTGCAAGTGGGAGACTGAAGGAAATATGCCCTACAGGCAATAATGAAGTTATTATTTATTTCCTTACATCATGATAAATGTTTATTATTCATGCTAATATTGTATTAACTAGAAACTTAGCACATGTGTGAATACATAGACAAAACATAGTGTCCCTAGTATGCCTCTACTTGACTAGCTCGCTAATCAAAGATGGTTATGTTTCCTAATCATAGACATGTGTTGTCATTTGATGAACGGGATCACATCATTAGGAGAATGATATGATGGAAAAGACCCATTCGTTAGCTTAGCATTATGAATGTTACTGTTTCATTGCTACTGCTTTCTTCATGTCTTACACATGTTCCTCAGACTATGAGATTATGCAACTCCTAAATACCGGAGGAACACCTTGTGTGCTATCAAACGTCACAATGTAAATGGGTGATTATAAAGATGCTCTACAGGTGTCTCCAAAGGTGTTTGTTGGGTTGGCATAGATCGAGATTAGGATTTGTCACTCCGTGTATCAGAGAGGTATCTCTAGGCCCTCTCAGTAATGCTCATCACTATAAGCCTTGCAAACAATGTGACTAATGAGTTAGTTGTGGGATGAAGCATTACGGAGAAAGTAAAGAGACTTGCCAGTAACGATATTGAACTAGGTATGATGATACCGACTATCGAATCTCGGGCAAGTAACATACCGATGACAAAGGGAACAACGTATGTTGTTATGCGATTTGACTTATAAAGACCTTCGTAGAATATGTAGGAGCCAGTATGAGCATCTAGGTTCCGCTATCGGTTATTGATCGGAGATGTGTCTTGATCATGTCTACATAGTTCTCGAACCCGTAGGGTCCGCACGCTTAAATGTTTGATGACGATTTGTATTATGAGTTAAATGTTATGATGACCGAAGTTTGTTCGGAGTCCTGGATGAGGGACATGACGAAGAGTCTCAAAATAGTCGAGACATAAAGATTGATATATTGGAAGGCTATATTCGGACATCGGAAAGGTTCCGAGTGATTCGGGTATTTGTCAGAGTACCGGGGAGTTATGGGAATTCACCGGGAGAAGTAATGGGCCTTATTGGGTAATACGGGAAAGGAGGAGGCAGGCCAAGGGGAGGTGGCGCCCCCCTCCCATGGGTCCGAACTGGACTAGGGGAAGGGGACGGCGCCCCCCTTGCCCTTTCCTACTCCTTCTCTCTTTCCCTCTTTCCTTCTCTCCTACTCCGAGA
This sequence comes from Triticum dicoccoides, assembly GCF_002162155.2. Classification (NCBI taxonomy): domain Eukaryota; kingdom Viridiplantae; phylum Streptophyta; class Magnoliopsida; order Poales; family Poaceae; genus Triticum; species Triticum dicoccoides. The sequence goes on from NC_041383.1 coordinate 114,935,026, forward strand.
AGGAAAGGGATTCCTACTAGGACTTGGAAGTCCTAGTAGGACTCCATACTCTTGGCGCATCCCTAGGGGATCGGTCTCTCTCCCTCCCTCCTTTATATACGTGGGCAGGGGGCACCCCAAAGACACACCAAGTTTTTCCTTAGCCGTGTGCGGTGCCCCCCTCCACAATTACACACCTCAATCATATCGTCGTAGTGCTTAGGTGAAGCCCTGCGCCGGTAACATCATCATCACCATCTCCACGCCATCGTGCTGATGGAACACACCCTCATCCTCAACTAGATCAAGAGCATGAGAAACGTCATCGAGCTAAACGTGTGCTGAATGCGGAGGTGTCGTACGTTCGGTACTTGGATCGATTGGATCGCGAAGATGTTCGACTACATCAACCGCGCTACCTAAATGCTTCCGCTTTCGGTCTGCGAGGGTAGGTGGACACACTCTCAAGTCTCGTTGCTATGCATCTCCTAGATAGATCTTGCATGATCATAGATTTTTTTTTTGAACTTACCACGTTCCCAACAGTGGTATCAGAGCCAAGTCTATGCGTAGATGTTTTATGCATGAGTAGAACACAAAGAGTTGTGGGTGATAATAGTCATACTTCTTACCACCAACGTCTTACTTTGATTCGGCGGTATTATTGGATGAAGCGGCCCGGACCGACATTACATGACCAGGTTCATGAGACTGGTTCTACTGACGGGTTTTTGCACATAGGTGGCTAGCGGGTGTCTGTTTCTCCAACTTTAGTTGAATCGAGTCTAACTACAGCCGGTCCTTTTTGAAGGTTAAAATAGCACACTTGATGAAAAATCGTTGTGGTTTTGATGCGTAGGTAAGAACGGTTCTTGCTAGAAGCCCGTAGCAGCCACGTAAAACTTGCAACAACAAAGTAGAGGACGTCTAACTTGTTTTTGCAGGGCTTGTCGTGATGTGATATGGTCAAGATATTATGTGATATAAATTGTTGTATGAGATGATCATGTTTTGTAACAGAGTTATCGGCAACTGGCAGGAGCCATATGGTTGTTGCTTTATTGTATGCAATGTAACCGCCATGTAATTGTTTTACTTTATCACTAAGCGGTAGTGATAGTCGTAGAAGCAATAGTTGGCGACACGACAGCGATGCTACGATGGAGATCAAAGTGTCGCGCCGGCGACGATGGAGATCATGACAATGCTTCGGTGATGGAGATCATAAGCTCAAGATGATGATGGCCATATCATGTCACATATTTTGATTGCATGTGATGTTTATCTTTTATGTATCTTATTTTGCTTAGTATGGTGGTAGCATTATAAGATGATCCCTTACTAAATTTCAAGGTATAAGTGTTCTCCCTAAGTATGCACCATTGCTACAGTTCATCGTGTTGAGACACCACGTGATGATCGGGTATGATAAGCTCTACGTTCACATACAACGGGTGCAAGCCAGTTTTGCACACGCAGAATACTCGGGTTAAACTTGATGAGCCTAGCATATACAGATATGGCCTCGGAACACTAAGACCGAAAGGTCGAACGTCAATCATATAGTAGATATGATCAACATAGTGATGTTCACCATTGAAAACTACTCCATCTCATGTGATGATAAGACATGGTTTAGTTGATTTGGATCACGTGATCATTTAGATGACTAGAGGGATGTCTATCTAAGTGGGAGTTCTTAAGTTATATGATTAATTGAACTTTAATTTATCATGAACTTAGTCCTGATAGTATTTTGCAAATTATGTTGTAGACCAATAGCTCACGTTATAGCTTCCTATGTTTTTATATGTTCCTACAGAAAACTAAGTTGAAAGATAATAGTAACAATGATGCGGATTGGGTCCGTAATCTGAGGTTTATCCTCAGTGCTGCATAGAAGAATCATGTCCTTGATGCACCTCTAGGTGACAGACCTATTGCAGGAGAAGATGCAGACGTTATGAATGTTTGGCTAGCTCAATATGATGACTACTTGATAGTTTAGTGCACCATGCTTTACGGCTTAGAATCGGGACTTCAAAAACATTTTGAAAGTAACGGAGCATATGAGATGTTCCAAGAGCTGAAATTTGTATTTTAGACTCATGCCCGTGTCAAGAGGTATAAGACCTCTTACAAGTACTTTGCCTAAAAATGGAGGAGAATTGCTCAACTAGTGAGCATGTGCTCAAAATGTGTGGATACTACAATCGCTTGATTCAAGTGGGAGTTAATCTTCCAGGTAAGAGAGTGATTGGCAAAGGATGAACTATAATATGCAAGGGATGACGAAAATGATTCCTGAGCTCTTCGTGATGCTTAAATCAACGAAGGTAGAAATCAAGAAAGAGCATCAACTATTGATGATTGACAAGACCACTAGTTTCAAGAAAAGGGCAAAGGGAAAGAAAGGTAACTTCAAGTAGAATGGCAAGCAAGTTGTCACTCCCGTGAAGAAGCCCAAATCTAGACCAAAGCCTGAAACTAAGTGCTTCTACTGCAAAGGAAATGGTCACTAGAAGCGGAAATGCCCAGAATATTTGGTGGATAAGAAGGATGGCAAAGTGAACAAAGGTATAGTTGATATACAGGTTATTGATGTGTACCTTACTAGTGTTCATAGTAGCCCCTGGGTATTTGACACTTGTTCATTTGCTAAGATTAGTAACTCGAAATAGGAGTTACAGTATAAACAAAGACTAGTTGAGGGTGAAGTGACGATGTGTGTTGGAAGTGGTTCCAAGATTGATATGATCATCATCGCACACTCCCTATACTTTCGAGATTAGTGTTGAACCTAAATAAATGTTATTTGGTGTTTGCGTTGAGCATAAATATGAGTAGATCATGTCTATTGCGATTTGATTATTCATCTAAGACAGAGAATAATTGTTATTCTATTTACATGAATAAAACCTTCTATGGTCATACATCCAATGTTGATGGTTTATTGAATCTTTATAACAGTTCACCATACTTCATCACATAACAGTTCACCATATGTGCATGCTACAGGAATCACAAACTTTAACACAAGTATTTCTACCAATCCACAATTACTCACTAGCATGACTCTAATATCACCAACTTTATATCTCAAAACAAATGCAAGGATTCAAACTTCTCATCTAATCAATGCTCTTATACGAAAGTTTTAGTTATATCCCTCTTGTATGCCCATCATAAAAGGACTAAATTCATAACCTAAGAAAATTACCATGTTGTTTAGAGACTCTCAAAATAATATAAGTGAAGCATGAGAGTTCAACAATTTCTATAAAAAAAAGCCACCGCCGTGCTCTAAAAGGATATAAGTGAAGCACTAGAGCAAATTGCCTATTTCAAAAGATATAAGTGAAGCACAAAGAGTATTCTAATAAATCATGATTCATGCGTGTCCCTCTCAAAAGGTGTCTACAACAAGGATGATTTGGCAAACTAAAAAAAATCAAAGACTCATATCATACAAGAGGCTCCAAGCAAAACACATATCATGTGGTGAATACAAATATAGCCTCAAGTAAATTTACTGATGGATTGAAGATGAAAGAGGGGATGCCATCCGGGGCATCCCCAAGCTTAGATGCTTGGTTGTCCTTTAATATTAACTTGGGGTGCCTTGGGCATCCCAAGCTTAGGCTCTTGCCACGCCTTATTCCATAGTCCATCAAATCTCTACCCAAAAGTTGAAAACTCCACAACAGAAAACTCATGAGATCTATTAGTATAAGAAATAAATCAACACTTTTTGGTACTATTGTGAACTCATTCTTTATTTATATTTGTGTAATATCTCTTGTATTCCAACTTTTTCATCGTTCATACCCCTGACACTACCCATAGATTCATTAAAATAAGCAAACAACATATAGAAAACAGAATATGTCAAAAATAGAACAGTCTGTAGCAATCTGTAAACTTCGTATACTTATATAACTCCCAAAATTCTGAAAATTACGAAAACCTGGGTAATTTGTATATAAATCTTGTGTAAAAAATTCAGATGAAAATAGAGCTTCTGTGATTTTTGAAAATTATTTTACTAGGCGCAAAAGTTTCTATTTTTTAGCAAGATCAAATCAACTATCACCGTTAGCCATCCCAAAGGTCTTACTTGGCTCAAACACTAATTGAAATACCAAAACACAATTATTACAGAAGTATTAATGTGTATTTATTGAAAAAATAGAACCAAAATTAAAAAAACATAAAAACAAAATTGGGTTGCCTCCCAACAAGCACTATTGTTTAACGCCCCTAGCTAGGCATAAAACATAGATCTAGGTATTGTGATCTTTGGTATGTAATCCATAAGTAGCCCTCATAATAGATTCATATGGCAACTTAATTTTCTTTCTTGGAAAGTGTTACATGCCCTTCCTTAACGGAAATTGAAATCTAATGTTTCCTTCTTTCATACCAGTTATTGCACCAATCGTTCTAAGGAAAGGTATACCAAGAATAATAGGACATGTAGGATTGCAATTTATATCAAGCACAATGAAATCTACGGGCACATAATTCCTATTTGCAACAATACGAACATCCTTAATTCTTCTCATAGGTTTATTAATAGTGGAATCCGCAAGATGCAAATTTAAAGAACAATCATCAAATTCACGGAAACCTAGCACATCACACACTACTAGAAAAAGGCCTATTAGTCGCGCACCTATTTAGGCTATTAATGGCGCACTATAGGTGCGCCACTAGTAACAAATATTAATGGCGCACCTCTGGTGCGCCATTAGTATTGCAGGTAACAGTGGCGCACCTTGTAGTGCGCCATTACTATTGCTACAGGTGCGCCACTGGTAACTTTTTTTTTGAATTTTTTTGATTCTTTTATGAATTTTGAAGGCGGGAAAATAGTAGTGGTGCACCATCTAACCCCCACCGTGCTCCATTGCTATTATTGAATTTTGAATTTGGATCAGGATCGCGATTTTTTTCCCTTTTTCTCGTTTTTTTGCTTGTTTTTTTGCAGGATATTTTTTCAAATTTTGGTCTCGTTTTTGGATCTTGTACGTTCTTTTGCCGGAGAGGAGTTCGCCGGAGAGGAGGGCCGAGGAGAGACCGTGAGGAGGAGAGGAGGGAGGAGGAGGAGGTCACCGCAGAGGAGCTCGCCTGCATCGTCGGAGAGGAGGAGGAGGAGGTTACCGGAGAGGAGCTCGCCTACATCGCTGGAGAGGAGTTCACCGGAGAGGAGGGAGGAGAAACC